>NW_004955429.1:23678697-23740058 GCF_000276665.1 Chinchilla lanigera
GGCAGCCCTCGCCCCGCGCCTCACTTCCGCTCCATCATGGCGGCGGCGGCGGCACTGGGCAGGGCGTCGGGGCGCCTCAGCTTCTCCCGGCCGGCCTGGGCAGGTTGCGGGGATCGGGAAGATTGCGGGGGGCCTGTGAGCGGCCCCCGGCTCCCCTCTGTTGAGCTGTAGGCCGGGCCGGCCCGACCGCCCGCCGAGCTGAGCTCGCCGGCTTCCGTGCCGGATAACGCCCGACGCCTCCGGAGGCCGCAGACCGGCACTGGGCGGCGGGCTGGGCGGCGCGGGAGGCGGAGTGCGCAGGCGCGCGGAGCGCGGGCCACCAGGCGACCAATCCGCACCCGCGCCGCGCCGCGCCGCCGAAGCCACGCCACCCGCTGCGCCGCGGCTCGCGAGCTGCAATCTTCCTCAAGTTCCTCGTCTGAGGTGTTTTAGGAATACTCTTCCCGAGCCGCCGCAGCATTGCCTGGACTCGCTCAACTTTCTTTCGGGGAGAAAGAGTCTAAAGTTACAATTTGTTTAATTCCAATACCAGATTCCTATAAGGAAGGGTTTGCTTTCATTTGGGGGGGCAGGAAAAGGGATTTGAATGGAGGGTGGGGCGCGGCTCTGGTCCGAGCGGGCGCTCCTTCCTGGGGGAATGGGCCGCGGGGACTGGAGTAAGAAAGAGGAAGTTTCGCATAAAGAGTGAAGGTTGCAGAAGAAATGTGAAACCGGGGAGGGGTGGAGAACCCTTGTGCCTTTCACCCCAGTCGCGGTCGCCGTCTTGGCGTCGCATAGAGGGGCGGCGGCGGCAGAAACCTGCGCCCTCAGCGCCCCCAGCGCCCCCCGAATGTTGAGGGAATCGGGGGTCCCAGGCCCCGACGGTAAACTCGGAACTCACCAACCTCGACACCCCAGGACTGACTGACCTGTACCGCAAAAAGCTCTCGAGAGGTTTAAATAAGTGGATTTTGTGTGTAAGAAAGCCACTGCATAGTGAACTTTGCATTCTGCTTTCAGAGATGGATACCAGAAAGGGTCTTTGCATGGAAATAGCACTGAAGTGCATCGAAGAACTGCAATAACAATTAGAAACCCTCTGATCCCCAGGTTTTGTTTGAAAAATGAATAATTGGACTGTGAAAACGTCCCGTGACCCCTGTGCTCACTCAAGCACCCAGACCCCTCCAGAAATGAATCCATGGCTATATAGGTTCACGTTGATTGATCCACTGCGATGCAGAAGTGCTCACATCAGAGGAACCGTAAAGCATCTCAAAGAAGAGGAAGTTATCACAGGACCCGGGGAAAGGAGTTCAGGTAAAATCTAAATGAAGCAGTGCTTTGAGAGGCTCCAAGCAAAGCAGAACTATGAATAAAGGCATCAACGTAAAATTTTCTTGAATATTAGAAAGTAGTTAATACACCTGCAAAATGTTTTCGGAAACCCCTTTCTGAAGCTATCTAGCTGCCTTGGAAATCCAGGCTTCTCTATGTCCTACAGACAAGAGTGGAACGTTTAATCCTTACTAATATAATTTGACATAGCAATTTCTGATAATCTATGATATTAGAGAACAAAATATTTCAATAAGAAATCAGGAGTCATTCAGAAGAGGTTGTGACACTTTGTAGATGTAGCATGTTCTTGAGAGAAGTATTTTTTTCTGTTCATTTGTAGCTGGCTTTATCTGTTAGTCCAGTCTGATGACTAAGGGGTAAATTCTTTTTCTTCCTCACTCCTTCAGTCCTATTATTCTTCATCTAATTTGTTTATCACATCTATATCCTGTCATTCTTCTGTATAATTTCAGAAAGAAACAACTCTCTCCTTCCCCAAAACAAAATTTTCGTTTATATCCTTAAGTCTTTCCAACTCCAGATTCTACCGATGTTCATCATTTTATAGCATTGATTTCTTTTTTTTTTGGTCAGCTTTCCTGAAGGAAGGAAACAACTAACCCTGACACCTTAACTGACTTCTGTTGATCACTAGTCCTCTCAAGAATAAAGCCAACCCTAGTTTAAAGTGGTAAGCTCGAATTTTGGTAGGGATGGGGGGTGGTACTGGGGAGTAGCCTAAGGCTTTGGCATTGAGCTACATCTTTAGTCCTTTTTTAAGACAGGTTCTGTGTATGTTGTTAGATGCACAGGCAGGGGTTGAATTTGTAATCCTTCTGCCTCAGACTTACAGAGTGCTAGCATTACAGGTAAGTGTCACCAGTTCTGGCTGTAAATTCATATTTTAATCAATAATATGCTATTGTAGTAGGAAAGAGTCTGAGTGACCTGAACTCTCATTTGTACAGAGTTAATTGGGTATTTTAAAGGAAAAATGAGGGAGTGCAGAGGAAGATTACCTGAGGCCTGGTAGAGTCAGGGAAGTGAAAAATTTAAAAAAGCAGGAAGAGTGTGGGGGGAGGGGCGGGGAGGAGGTGTCTGGAGAATCCTCTGAGCTTGTTAACTGGTACTTACAAAAGTAAAGCCTCCTTCCCTCTCAAGGAGGCCAGGAGACAGTGGCCCTATCCTCCAGTGTTTCCTGCTACAAATAATATGTATAATTTTTGTAGTCTTAGTCTTCTGAGGAAAATACTTGTAAGGGAGTTATGGTCGTCTTAGGAATGTATCATTCAGCTGTTAGAAACGATGTTAGTATTTTTTTTTCCCAGTCTTTATAGACTTATGATGAGGCCTAGCTGAGACAGACCTCAGAGAAACCTGGATAGAATCTGACCAAGAAGAGAATCTGATTTCATGTTTGCTGCTGTCAAGAGGATGAAGTTGTCTATAAGATACTATCTTACTGACAACAATCCCATGTGAAGGTAGCATTGTCTACTCAGCTCCCTCTGCAGAAGGGTGTGGGCCCCAACATTGAAACTCTTCCTGTTTTCCAGAAAAAGCACAATTCAGAGTTCATTTCAATCCCTAGTTTTAAGACTCAAATCAAATTGGTCATTAATTTAATAATAATTTAGACATAATATGACCTTAGTAAAATATGACTGGTGGGCTGGATGTGGCAGGTACACCAGTTTTCAACCTTTACAGCACAATGTCACAAAGACATTTATCTATCTTTAGCCCTCTTCTTTATAATCTGAACAATCCTTTCTTCAACAATTGCTGAGCTCTCATCTGCAAACCTGACCTTTTTATCTGTGTGACATTACCATCTCTCCATATGCATATATGCCACTTTATTTAGGATTGCTATACTATAACCTGAAATTTACCATTCTAGAAATGGAATTAATTATCCTCTTCCTCCTGCCAACATTTAATTCCAGCTGCTCAGCTCTCTAATTTTGATTATCAGTACAGTGTCAGCATTCTTCTCTTCCAAACTAAGAAAGTTACTACAAAAGGTGACTACAATTTTGTTTATCCCCTATTCATACAAAAGAGAAACATGGAAATTTGTAGCTGAAGTTCAACCTCCACTCCACTATTCCCCTTTTTTCCCCAGCTCAGAAGATCTAAGGAATGATTAGTCAGTCTAGAGCAATGATTTCCAAATTGTACTTTAGAAAAGAAAAAAAGTTCCAAAAAAGTGGCACAGGTGGCTGCATGGGTGGGGAGAGAAAGGAAGTGGATAGAAGGGCCACACAGTGAAACTCTGGGAACTTTTAACATGCAAAAAAAAACCTGTTGCCTGTCAACTTTTGTGTCTTCCTTTCTCCTCCACAACACATTCTGGAAACTCAGGCTCCATGAAAGCAAAAGCCAGGAAAAGAAGCATTTTGTAAGAGCCTTGTGCTTTCAGACTCACCACTTATACTTCTCCCAGGCAGGGAAGCACCAAGATCCTCACAACACAGAATCAGAGAGGAGAAAAATGCAATGTGAAAAACAAAATGTTTCTCAGAATTATCCTGTCACATGAGTCCAGGAATGATGTATCAGGCAATAATGATTTAAGAAATATTACCAGGGGAAACAAAAAGAATGATTTAAAAACTGGTTACAAACTGGTTAATGTTTTTCTTCCAAATATAGAGAAGACTGCTGTTTAGTGAAGGAGTAGGCTTATGTGAGTATAGTTTGAGATTCGTTAGTATAACTTTTACTTATGAAAAGTGAGTGGTACTTTTACCTATACAATTTAAATCTCCCTAGACATGATATCTCCACTGTAGAAATTGGTCTCTAGTGATGGTCCTCTCATGAACCATGCCTCCTGATATTCACACTTTTGTGCAGTCTCTAAACAAAGAAGTATGGCACTGTACGTGCTATCTGAGAAGCCTTGCAGTTTCCAGCTTGGTCTCTTTAAATATTCTTTCTGGGAACACTAACTACATATAAGAAGATCAGCTGCCCTGAGAACACCGTGCTGCAAGTGTCTTGTGAGGGCACTCCAGCCAGTTGTCCTTGCCATCCCTGCCTAGGGACAATCTTGTGAGGAAAGCCTTCTGCGCCATCCGTTACATCCACCAGCTGCGTACCAGTGTGAAATCTCGATTGACACTCCTGAAGTAGAAGAATCACCCAGCTGAGGCCTACCCAGATTCCTGGCCTCAAAAATCATGAACTGTAATAAAATGCTTATTGTTTTAAGCAGCTTAGCTTTAAATAATTTGTTACATAGCAATACAGTAACTAAAATTGTGATGTACAACTTGGAACTGAATATTTATTTTCTGGAATTAATCCTGTCAAATGATCCTCATGTATAATAAAAATACTTAGATTATACTATATTTTAGATAAGTTATAAATTTAAAAGTTGGATGGAGTCTAATAACAATCACTGTTTAGAGCATTACTACTGTAAGAAAATTTGTTTTATATTTCATGTAAAGCAAGTTTTTTTTTAAAGAGCTTTTAGAATAGGAAATGGTAGCATTGTCTTTTTCAAATATATATAAGACAGCCCTGTTCCTTTCCAGTTCCCCGTCCTAGCTGAGGCTTCACTACTTCATGCCTGGATTCCTAACAGCCCTCCATCTCTTTTCCTTTGACCATTCAGTAATTACAGGTGAATTGGTACTGTGGGCCAGGTCCTTACATAGGGGCTGGAGATACTGTGGTAGAAAGCCTAAATGATTCTCACTACATCCCCAATTTGCATGCAATTTTCAGATTAATTTATTGCTTTTATTACATTATTTCATTGCTCAAGAATCTACAACTCCCCTACTCAAAGAGGTTCAGATTCCTTTAGGTTGGATACAAAGCCTTCAATCACCGACTTTCCTTAGACAAGAATAGTTTTCCCACTGCATTCTCAATCCTGGAAACTGGCCTTTTCACTGTCCTTCTTATCATTTGTTCATTTTAAAGTTATGTTGATCTCACCATGTAGGTCTCTCACTTATGCCCATCTCACTTGTATCGTTCCTCAAGTCCATTTTCCACAGGTGGCCTTTCAGTGTGGAATTATTGGATAAGTCAGGCAGAAAACCCTTATGCTCTGTTTAGTACCATAGTGTAATTCTTTAGAACATATTTTAAAAATATTTTATCAAAACATCATATATTTATACCTTAAAAAATAAAATGACGTTACAATAATGAAAATAGAAGTCCTTGCTCCATCCACTCTAATTTTCATTTCTTTCTTCTAGGGCAACCCCTTTAACTTTTGGTAGTTCTCCTGCTCTTTATCTCCATGTTTATAAATAATATTTTTCTACTGCTGCTTCTTAATTTATTGATCATTTATTATTAAATGGAGTTATATCTCCTTTTCATTGCCCTCCTTTTGAATCAACACACACACTTTATCTTCTCTGTGTACTTCTATCACCATTTTTAGTGAAATTAATATGCAATGTTTATGCTCTAAGACTAATTATTATTTGCAGCTTAGCCATATAGTGCACTGTGACTGCATTGCCTATCTTGTGCAACTTTTTGGTTTTTTTGTTCAGAAGTTTAAAAATTGCCTCATTTTTTACCCCTGCTGTTTAATGATTTATTTCAAATATCCACCAGAGCATAAAACTACTCTTCTAGCTCCTATTTTTGTGTCCAGATATGTGATTTGTTTTGTATATGATTTACCATTTTCTTCCAAGAGCTTTTAGTATCTTCTTTCTCTGTACTTCTCTCTTCTTTCCTATTTTTCATCCTTGTATTTTGTTCTCCTTTCTGGGAGATTTAACCTTATTCTTCCCTCTTCTATTGCAGATAAAGATACAGTAGAAATATAAGATATAGCTATAGATATTCAGAGAACAAAATTTATTGGGTGTGCTAATTTCACCTGGGCACGTATGTGTGTGTTTGTGCATGTAAAATTCTATGAATTTTAATTCTCTGGATGTTTTTAATGAGATGATTTTATTTCATGAAAAATACCTTCCTTTTTTAGTACTGGGGATTAAACCCAGGTCCTGTGCACTGAGTGACATTCCTAACCCTTTTGTATTTTCTCTTTTGAGACACAGTCTTGCTAAATTGCCCAGTCTGGGCTTGAACTTCCAGTCCTCTTGTCTCAGCCTCCTAGATTGCTGGGATTACAGGCATGAATCATCATGCCCAGCAATCCTTTCTTATCAGTCTAAGGGTAATGTGGGTTTTTTGGTTTTTTTTTCATGTTTAGTTTTTTTTGGAATCTGCCACTCATGTTAGAGAATTTCCTCAAATATACGGTAGACCTTGGTGTTCTAACATATTTAAATGAGAAACTGAACATTTGTGCATGTTATTAATGTTTAGAGATTGGAAGATTTTTCCTACGGTGTACTTGGGCAGGACCTACTCATTTCATCATGGAAGATCTAAGTATCATTTTTCAAGTTTAAATTTCCATTGTTTTAAATTGACAAATAAAATTGTCTTTATCACATACAGCATTGTATTTTGAAGTATGCGTATATTGTGGAATGACTAAATCAAGCCAAGTAATGTATAGATTACCTCGCATAGTGGTTATTTTTGCAAGAAGAATACTTTATATTCACTCTCTTAGCCTTTTTTCAAGAATGCAATATATTGTTAACTATAATCACCATATTGTATAATAGATCTCTTGACTATATTGTTCCTATTTAAAAGATATTTGTAAACTTTGGCTAATACCCCCCCCCACACACACACACACATACCACCATCACTCCAACCCCTGGTAACCATAATTCTACTCTGTGCTTCTATGAAATCAACATTTTTAAAAAGATTCTACGTGAATGAGATCATATGGTTTTTGTCTACCACTGCCTAACTTATTTCACTTTAAAATAATGTCTTCCAGATTCATCCATCTTGCACAAATGATGAGACTTCCTTCATTTTCAAGGCAGTGTCATATCCATTGTGTATGCACCACATGGTCTTTATCCATTGATCTTTTTTTTTCCCTAATGCTGGGGATCAAACCCAGAGTCTTTGCATTCACTGATGAACATTTAGTTTGTTTCCATATTTTGGCTGTTATGAATTGTGCTGCAGTAAACATGGAAGTACAGATATTTCTTCTGTTTTCTTTGGATGGATACTCAGTACTGGGATTGCAGAGTTGCATGGTTGTTCTATTTTCCTATTTTTTGAGGAACTTCCATAATGTTTTCCATAATTTACATTCTTAGCAGCAGTGTATGAGCGTTCTTTTTCTCCACATGCTCACTTGTTATCTTTTGTCTTTTTGATGACAGCCATTCTAAAAGGTGTGAGGTGATACTTCATTGTGGCTTTGATTTGCATTCCCTTTATGGTTGGTGATGTTGGCTGTTTTTTTTTTCCTTATATCTATTGGCCATTTGCAAGTCTTTTAAGAATGTCTTATCAGGTCCTTTATCCATTTTAAAATTGGGTGATTTGTTTTCTTGTGCTAAGTTTCTTAATTGGTTATTAATCCCTTATCAGAGATACAGGTTGCAGATATTTTCTCCCATTCTTTAGATTGTCTCTTCACTCTGGTTTCCTTTGCTGCATAGATGTTTCCTTTGCTGTGCAGAAGCTTTTTAGTTTAAAGTAATCTCATTTGTCTATTTTTGCTTTTGTTGCCTGTGATTTTGCCATCATAGCCAAAAAGTCATTGCCCCCAAAAAGGATGGTGAATGCTGACGTCCTTAGCAGGGCTGGATTTCTCCTATCTTGCTGTGAAGCAGTCTTCTGACACTTTTTGTTGGGGGGAATTGAATTTTAATAGCTCTCTCTATAAGCTTTCCACTAAAGTTTCCCTCTTTTTTGGGGTACTGGGAATCAAACTCAGGACCTCATGCTTGCCAGGCAGGTGCTGCACACTGAGCTAACTCCCAGGCCCCTGCCTTCCCATTGTTCAGCTCTAACTTGTACCCTACTTCCTGATGTCTGTGAATTCTGAGGTTTTCTAGTGTTTTATACAGAGAGTAGTTGTACTTCTTAGCTTTCTGCCCTGCTTGTAGGTCTTAGTATTCTCTAGGCCATTTAGGCAGCTACCCATCTCCAAAATTTAGTTGAAATCTCTTTAATAATAATCTTCTTTCAAGTTTTCCTTGCACTTGTGGCTTTAGGACTTTTCTACCTCTTTACTGTCATTTTAACAAAGCTTCTGGGGAAATCAAGATAAATGTGAATGAATATTCAAATTACTAGATTTAATTAGCCACAGTTTACTCCTTGGTCTCTAGTTATCATACCAACAGTACAATAAGTTCCTGGAGGACAGGCACTGTGACTCATTTTCTCTAACAGTGTTTATTTAGCTCAGTGTTCAGGATCTAAGTGCTAATAAATCCTCTATTGAATGAAATTGGAATTCAGTGAGTACCTATTAACTACCATGCTCGTCCATGGTGGAATACAAATGTAAAAAGCTGCCCACTGAGGCAATTCTTGAGGAGTTAGAATAAGTGTAAATCCTAGGGATATATGGGATATATGTTATAAAAGCAGTGCCATAAAAGCACAGGCAGATTCTTTGAGGAATGTTCCTGATAATTTGAAATTAATGTCAAGGATGACAGTCAAGACCTTTCACAAAATCTGCATCCCAGAACCCTGGGGTGGATGTACAGTGGTTTAACAAACTTCCCTCTTGTCTTCGACAACCAAGATATATATTATATATGTGTATATATATATTTGTGTTGCTGTTGTGGGTTTGTTTTTTGAGACAGGGTCTCACCATGTAGTTCAGGCTGGCCTTGAACTCATTATATAGCCCAGGCTAGCCTCAGATTCACAGCAATGCTCCTATCTCAGCCTCCTGAGTGCTGGGATTATAGGTGCGCACCACCACACTCAGCTCTACGATTTTATTGTAATTCAGCAAATGAATTATAACTGAAAAAATAAAAAATGAGGTCTATCCAATTTTTTTTCATATTTTTACAGTGATCTGGTAACTTCATTTATTCTATTTTTTTAAAAAACCAGCCTTGTATACTTTCTGCAAAGACTTGCTTAATATAATAAAAAGTGAAACGTTAGGCTTGATGGGTCACCATGGCTTACCTCCCGTTGGGTGCTTTGCATCCCAGTAACTCCACAAGGTTAGGAAGCAGGGAGAGCCTGTTCAGAGGAGTTACAAAAATTTCTCCCTTATTTTGGAGGCCCTAAGTGTGATATAAAAGCACAGTCTGATATTTTATCATATATGGCTTACTTAAAGGCAGTATTAAAATATAAAACTCTAAAAACAGGAAGATGAAGTATCTTATCCTAATCATAGTCATGTTGTAACATGTCTATTTTGGTTAAGCTTTTGCAGGAACATACTAACTTAATCAGAACAACTGCAGCCTCCCCCCCTGGGTTTTCAGCTGTAGAAAGACTCCAAATAATTAAGTTATTTAGTATGACAAAGATATACAGTAATCCCCCTTCATCTGTGGGGGATATGTTTCAAGACCTCACTGGGTTCCTAAAATGGCAGACAGTGTTGAACCAAATATACGCTACAGTTTTTCTACAGCACCGTAGTGTATATACCCTGGACAAAGGGATGATTCACTTTCTGGATTAAACAGAGTACAGCAGCATGTGATTTCTTCGTGCTACTCAGAATGGCCTGCAACCTAAAATGTATGAATTGTCTAGTGCTAGAATTTCCATTTATTTTCAGTTGACAGTTGACCAAGAATAACTGAAACTGCAGAAACTGAAACTATGAATAAGGTGGAGCTACTCTATAAACTCAGTCTTTATGAAGATCTGGTCTTTTTCAAGAGCTTGGAACTATAAATACTGTATATCATTTATGGGTGGGAACTGAAAAGTGTTGGCAGTAAAATAGTGTTGTAATAACTTGTTTACTAGATAAGCCTATTAGGCATAAAAGCTTTTTATCCACAACATTGAAATGAATGTGATTGATATTTCTGAAAGTGACTGTACATTTGCAGTTAGTAGTTCTAAAGCCCATTGTATTAAAAAGGTAGCTTTACTATTTATGAATGAGGAAGACATCATTTCATTCAGATCAACAATAAAAAACAAGGATTTTTAAGTAGAAGGAATATTTGCTGTTAAGCATTTCTTTAATGGACAACATTTCATCTTTGACTCACTTGGGGAGTTTTGATTTGCAGAGTTCCTAAGCTACATATATGGTTTATCTAAGCCAAGACAAAACAAGATTCTGTTCCTTTTGTAGATAGCATACAATTTTCATATTAGTTATTTCTGTAATACATAGTCTGTACCACATACCGTAATACATAGAATTTTTGTCATTATGTACTTGACCTTATAATAGAAGAAAGCTAAAGATTGATAGGGCATTTTAATTTATTGCATTTACTTTTAAGATTTTGTAGACTTTTCAGTTATTCAAAATGTAAACCCAGTGTTTATGAAGAAATGCAGCAAAATGTACCTTGATTGATTTAACTGTCAAATGCAAACTCTTAAGTGCGGTATCTATAATTCAAATGCAGCTTTTTCATTTTCTCCTTGGTATGCTGAGAATAAGCACATGGCTTACCAGAATCAAAGTACAATCTGTGTCCTGACTACAGAATGTTCAAATCAATATTTGAAAGTAGTTCAAAGTATATTATGCCAACTTTGACTCACTATGAAATAACTTTCCTTTTTCAGGGTTTTAAGGAAAAAGATGTAGAAGATGACTTAGATGTAGAAGAAGAACTTAGATGACTAAGTTCATGGTAGAATTCTTTCTATTTTTTTTAAGTATACATACATGCACATACACATACATAATATGTTGTAACACATTTACATCTAGCTGTAATATATGTACATATATATGTAACGGGTTCAATCACTTATTTCTACATCAATTCTCTCCCTGCCCCATATGACATTTATTATAACTTTAGAAAATGCAGGCCAGGCGTGGTGGCACACACCTGTAATCCCAGCACTTGGGAGGTTGAGGCAGGAGGATTGTTCTGAGTTCGAGACCAGCCTGGGCTACAAAGTGAGCTCAAGGTCAGCCTGAACTGCTCAACAAGACCCTGTCTCAAAAAGACAAAAAAAAAAAAAGCAAACAGTCATAAATTTTGTTTCCTCAGTCCAAGGTTACAAGCAAGAGAGCTCAGTCAGCCACTAAGTGAAGTATGGGTCAACCTTATACCACCATCGTTAAGTTTATTTTCAACCAGCAGTCAGTGTAACAGGTGCTTTAGCTCAGGGAAGTGGAACAGTGGAGGGGTGGACTCAGGACTCAGCTGCCTGGCTCGTGCCTGCAATCCTTGCCAACAGCACAGATCACAGGAATCCCACAAGCCACAAGTTAGTTTCCAGGACTGAAATCTTCATTCATATGCTCTTCATTTAACAAGTATCGATTGATGCACATAGTACGGACCACGCCCTGAGGTTATAGCGGGAAAAATATACCTTCATTTTGTCCTCATGGAGCTTACAGCTGAGTAGAAAAGACTAGTTTATAACACTCCTTGGGGGGGTGAGCATCTATTTTTTTTAATCAGACTCTCCTCAGAATCATTTATTAAAAAATTCTTCGTTTTCTCAACTTTATAATGCTGTTATACACCCTGATTTCATACATTCATGGGCATGTTTCTGGGCTCCTTAAAATGAAAAATACTAATATTCTATTGCTCTATTTGATATACTTTTATTTTATAAATTATAAAGCAGCGAAGTAAAAAAAAATTTGTACTAGAAACCTATATGCTTATCTCCTAGATTTTACAATTAATATTTCATTGGCCTTTCTTTCTCTGAATTCAGCCAGTTATATATCACTCTGTCCATCTATTAATTCACCTTCTTTTGGGAGAGAATTTCCAATGAAATCACAGATACAAGTACACTTTTCCTTAGATGCAATGCCATACTTCTTAAATTGTAATAAAACAGTAAGTTTAATTTCACTAGTATTTCAATTCTATATCACAGAAATTTTAGTATTTAAATAGTTGCCTATTAAGAATATGAAAAATGATCAAAGCTGAGACCACAAAGATTTGCTTAGTGGGAGAGGTGATGTAGCTGATGCTGCTCTCAACCCTGGACTCTACCCAGATTGTTTGGATCCTGGGATCCTTAAAACTGAGGAAGACTTAAAATTTCAGACTCAACTTCATGCTGCCACAGGAGACGGTTTAAATTCATCTCTGAGAGCGAACTGTGCCCTTGTTTGTTTTTTTGGGGAAAAATGTATTAGTGGACTTTTTGGTAAACAAAGATTGTATTTTGAGAGAAAGATTCAAGAAAATTAGGAACTAAACTGTTCTGAATAATCAATATTTTCTTTGTCTGTCTCTCTTTCTCTCTCTTCTTTCTTCCTTCTTTCCTCTTCCCTCCCTCCCTCCCTCCTTTTCTTTTCTCTTTTCTTTTCTTTTTTCTTTTCTTCTCTTTTCTTTTCTTTCTTTCTTTCTTTTTTTCTCTTTTCCTGTACTAGAGAATCAATCTGGGCCTTTGTACTGAATGCACTGCATCCTCAACCCATTTTATTTTTTAAGACCAGCAGTCTTTAAGTTGCCCAGATTGGATCAAACTTGCAATCCGCTTGCCTCAGCCTCCTAGAGTGTTGGGATGACAGGCATGCACCACCATACTCAGCTGTTCTGCATAATGTATCAAACATTTGTGTTCATTGTGGGGATTATATCCTTGAACACTATGATTTCTTTAGAATAATGTTTCTTTCTTTTTCCCTTTTTTTTTTTTTTTTTTTTTTGGTCTTTTTGAGACAGAGTCTTGCTATGCAGTTCAGGCTGGCCTTGAGCTCACTTTGTAACCCAGGCTGATCTCAAACTTGCAATGATCCTCCTGCCTCAGCCTCCCAAGTGCTGGGATTACAGGTGTGCACCATGCCCGTGCTAGAATAATGTTTCTTTCTTAAAAATGGCTTTGTTCTTTCCTGCCCTTAAAAGTTATCAGTTACTTTTGCAGATGTGTATGTGTATTCTTTGTGTTCTTGTTAAACAAAGATCAAAGTATCTGGTACATAATAAGTACTCAAAAGTTAATCATTATTAATAATAAAAATATTGGACTTCCAAAGATCATATAAGATGAAGGCTCAGAGTTTTCATATTTTAGCAGGAAGAGAAGTGAAATCTTACAAGGTAGAGACCTTAGGCATTTTCAGTTGTAGATTATTTCAGAACATTATTGCAGTACCTTGTAGTTATTGTGGTTATTTCATTTTCCAGGGACATGAACACTAACTAGTGGGAAATTACTGGTTAGTGATTCCTGCCTGAGAGTCAGGCAGGTAGACAAAGGAAAGTGCTGAGAGATGGAGAGGATGCAGGAATCAGAAAGGATTCAGGACTCCAGCTCTCAGTGCCTCCTCCCCTTCCTTGCTCAGCTGCTCTTCTCCCCCTGAAAATATCTCCTCAGTGGAGCCTTTTAAACCTAGTCACGGTGCAGTGCAAACTACTAACAGTTTGAAGTATTGACCTCTGCCAAGGAAATTAACATTTTAACTGGGACTGAGTTTTAATTTAGTAAGGCTGCCTGCAGGGGTTGGGAACAGAAATGAACAAAATGTAAGATCACAGGGTCTAGAGAGGATTGGCTGAAAATTCAGATTCAGTCTTTTGAAAGTCACTGTGCCAGCCAAACAAAATATGCCCGAAAACTTGATTCATCCTGCAGCCTGCTAGTTTGTAACTCCTGAGTTAGAGAAAATATCAGTGTGAAATTAGAGTCATTATCTAGTGGGTCACTGAAAACTGTGTATAGGTGGGTCCTTCTTTTAGGGAGGATGTGAGGGTAGGAGAGCAGAGGGTGTAGTAGTTTTTCTAGGGATGCATGTGGTTCCTGGGTGGGCCCCTGCGCTCACCTATGGAAAGAGCCAGAGGCTCCCATAGCCAAATAGCTCTGGTTTCAGATTCCTATTTGGTGTAGCCACTTATTTACAAGAGGATCTTGAACAAGTCTCTCAAATGTTGCTTCACCGCTGGGCTGTTGAGAGGGGTCGATGAGATAACACACAAACTGTCTGCCTCAGTCCAGAGGCCAAGTGCGTTCAGTCCACAGCTGTTTATTGGTTCTTGAACGTGACGGTAACTAGGGTTACACGAGTATCTCCCCTCCAGCAACGAATGCAGGCTTCAAAACAAATATTTAGATAAACAAGCATCCAAGAAATGGGAGAGTCATTTTGCATTAATCCAAGAAGTGGCCTCCTCAATTATGAAGGTGGATGGATCCGTTCTATTTGTCAATAGGAAGAGGAATGTTAAGTTCCATTTCCCTTGAGACATTTCATTTTTTTTTACACTTTTTTTACATTTTATTCTTAAACTGGTATCTATAAAAAACAAAACCAAAAGTTTCTGTTGTTATGGGTAAAGCCTACTCTACTTAAGAAACGCTTTCCTATCCTCCCCTGCAGACAAACAAACAAATCAAAGACAATAATTATCATGAAATAATTATGAAATAATTATCATTCTTTAAGTAGGAAATAATTATCATGAAATAATTATCATTCTTTAAGTAGGAAAATGCACAGTTCTAGACACTCTGAGAGAAATCAAAGCATGGAATGTATGACCTTAAATTATCAGGTATTGTAAAAATTAATTCATTATGAATGTTCTGACATAGATGCCTTTTCTTTCCCTGAATATGTGTGTAAGGTGTGGTAAGGTCTGGAAGCTGCTGAACAATTCACTCTTCATCTCTGAGATTTATGGACTGTAACTGTAGTGGACTACGTGATAGCCATCCGGAGATATTTTATGTGATTAGCATATAATCCAATATAAGTGAACATTCAGGTCAAGAAAGAGTTTAAAACAGTGGAGATGTGGGTTGAATTCCAATGGGTTGGATTTATGGATTGAATTCTAGTAGGAAAAGAAGGACCCTGAGACCTAGCAGCAGCCTGTTTGCCTCCCTCAGGCCTCCTGCCTTCAGCCTGAGGGAGATTTTCTTCCCTTCTTTGAGCCAGCTTCCCCATAGCACAGGGATCCAGTCCTTTTCTTCTCAAGGACTGGGAGAATTAAATGAGACAATGGATGTGAGTCCTCAGTGATGATACTATTTTAATTGCTATCACCTCTCTCCAGTGTAGCTTGCAATCACCTGTTCGTCTCTGCTTCACCCACAGCTCTTTGTTCAGACTCTGGCCTGTTCTTGCCTGGACTTCTGTAGTCGCCTCCTTGCTGATCTCATCCCCAAACCATTCTCCATACTGCTGCTTAAACAATTTCCCACAGCCACTTACACAACTGCTTAAGAGACTTGCAACATCTTCCCATTACTTGGCCTGCTTTTATTAAGGTATTAGTTATGCTCAATAAAATTTACACATTTCAAAGTGTCTGACGAAGTTTGGTAATTGTGTATAATTGTGTAATCACCCCCACTATCGAGACACACTATCCTGCACTTTGTAGCTGGTCTGTCCTTACTCTGCTAGTCAACTGCTGGTCAGGTTTCTGTCACTATACTTTCTTGGTATAGTTTCTGTCACTATGCTTTCTGTTACTTTTTTAAAAGTAAACCTTTGAATTTTAAATTTATAGAAAAGTAACAAAGCTATGTGAAATACATATTTGGTATTCATCTTTATTTCTTCTTACACAGTTCCTGAAACTCTTGGAATCTCCAGAGTGACAAGTGTCTTTTTCATGTCATTGAGATGATTGGAGGCTAGAGGTTCCCTAAAAAGACTCAGGCATGATGAGAAGAGTTAAAGGTTTTAGCATGAACCCTCAACATCCTGGGGGTAAGAGGAGGTGAGAGTGAATTGATTTCCAGTGGCCAATGATTTAGTCAATCATGACTGCATAATAAAGTCTCCTTAAATCCCTCAAAACACCCCAAATGGAGAGGGTTTGGGGAGCTTACAAATAGTAGAAAACATAGAGGTTCTTGGAGGGTTGGGCACCTGGAGAGGGCATAGAAGCGCTGAGTCCCTTCCAACACTCCTGGCCTTGTGCATTTCTTCTGACTGTTGATCTGAACCCTTTGTGATATCCTTTATAAAAATGATGAATGTAAGTCAAGTGTTTTCCTGGATCCATGAGCTACCCTAGAAAATAAATGGAACCCAAGGAGGGGATTCTGGAAACCCCAGTTTAAAGCAGGTCAGTCAGAAGTACAGGGACAGCCTATTATTTGTGGTTGACAAATGAAGTGGGGTGGACTGTCTTGTAGGACTTGACATCATTTCTGGGTATATCAGAATAGAACTGGAGTTAGGACACACAGCTGCTGTTTACTGCAGAAGAATTGCTCGTGAGGGAAAAATTTCCCCACACTGGGTATCAGAAGGTTGTGTTGAGTGGTAGGAGTAGGAAAAGACACTGTGGTATTTCTTATCCTAAGTGCTAGTATTGAGTTTCTGTGTAACCCTCCCAGGTTCCCCATCCTTAACATCTCATGTGAACATGGTGTATTTGGCACAAGTAGTACACCTATATAGACAAGTGACCATTAACTAGTATTTATCCTTCATTCATATTTCCTTAGCTTTTACGAAATGTACCTTTTCTGTTCCAGGATCCTATTATGCTACGTCAGGGCCTCAGCATGTGTATCGGAGGGCACACAGTTTAGTCTTTTCTGGGGGTAGGTACCAGGTATCAAACTCAGGTCGTCACGCTCACCAGACAGGTGCTGCACCGCCGAGCTGTAGCCCCGACCCCCTAGGAGGAGACATCGCTTAGCCCATTACAGACCTAGTGGTCTTACCCTTCACTGTACCTCTGTCCACAGCCCCACATTCCTCACTCACCTTTTCAGCTCTCATTTCTAGGCTGCCCTGTGTTTAGTGGGTTTTCTATGCTTTTAGAAATCAATAAAGCTGATTCAGAGGAAAAACATGTCCCTTCTGCCCTGCTACTACCACCAGGCAGTAACACTCCCCCCAAAATGGCTGTGTTCATCTCTTGGTGAGAAGAGAAACTTCTGTACATGGAATTGCCACTCTTGTTGGCAAAGCTGTGAAAATTGGATCACTTATTTCTGGGTGTATTAGCTTTCCGACACTGTGACAAAGCACCAGAGAGGAGGGAAGGGTTATCAAGATCAACCTCACAGTTTTAGAGTTCAGTCTGCAGTTGATTGACGCTATTGCTTCTGGGGCTGTGATCAGGTAGCTCATTTCATGGCAGCTGAGAGGCAAACAGGAAGGACCAGGGCCCCGATATTCCAGTCAAAGGCATGGCCCATGGCCTGACTTCCTCCCATTAGTGCCCAGCTCCTAAAGGTCCCACCACCTCCCAACAGCACTGCAGGCTGGGGACCAAGCATTTCGCACATAGGCCTTTGGTCGATGCTTATGTGGACTGTAGTGCACACACACAAATTACCTTGTGATGCTACGAGGTAGTGTGAAAAGTAGAGGAGGGGCACATCCAAGGGTGGGTGGGGCCCCGTGCTGGGGACCAGAGAGTCATGGGTACGCGTCCTTTACTGGCAGACACACCCTACTGTCCGGGGCCTGCCTCTGCCTTTGCAAAGCGTCTCAGTGTTTCACACTCAAATCCACTGGGAGAGGCAGATCCCCAGTGTTCCTGCGATTCATCTCCTGGTGCTCCATCTGGATTTACCTCAGGGCAGCTGTCCCAGGTGCCTCATGGGAATTCCGTCCCTGCTGGGCCACGGGCTCTGTTGCCAGCACAAAGGTCAGCTTTGTGCTTTTCTCTGTAATTCTCTCTTCCTTCAAACCGTAAACACAGCCCCTGGTCTATTATTCCCATGTACTCTTTACACAAATGTATCTGTACACACGTGAAATATGTGTGCCTCTGAACCTTTTTTGTTCAGTGGTCGCCACAATTAAGTTTACTGTTACTTAGTTTAAATTAAATCTACAGGTGAACAAATATCTTTAAAATTATATGACACACAAGGAAGAGAGAATTTTTAACCCTAAGTTTTAGAATTCAAGGAACCAAAATTAAAAGAAATAATGAAAAGAAGTTAAGCTAGGCCTGGTGGTGTATGTTGATAAGTATGGCAACTGGGAGGCTGAGGCAGAAGGACAGAAATTTCGAGCCCAGCCTTGGAGACCCTGTCTCAAATTTAAAAGGGCTGGTAGTAAGGGCTGTGGACGTAGCTCAGTGTGGAGAGAAAGGAAATAAGGGAAGCGTGGGTTTTAGGAAGGAAGATAGGGAGCTCAGGTGTAGACAGTGAGCTGCCGTGGGCCTGTCCAAGCCAGTGTAGTAATGCTAGCTTGGTGACCTCTCAGGGCTAGAGAGAAAACTTGAGGCGTTAGGTTTTGCAGGGGCACAGTTGAAGACAAAGACGATGTGGAGAGAGGACCCAAAAGCTGAAGGTTAGAACTTCCAAACTCAAGGAAATATCTTCCTATTTCATTGGATTTGCAGTGATTATGTGTAAACATTAAACTTTATTAGGAAGTTGGGAATTGGATATAATGCAGTAATTCTCACAACGATGTATGTGGTAAAATACCCTGAAGGACAACTTATCTGATGCTTAATAAGTGATGTGCCTCTGCAGCGGGTCCCCTCACTCAGTGGCGGGAGCCCTTGGGGTCCACCTGGTGCTGGACAGCCATAAGCTGTGCTCTGGTGGCAATAGGGTGAGTAGTGTTCTGATGCTCCTTGTATGTCGTGGCGGTCTTTGTGTGCAGGAGTCAGCTTTACGTGCCTCTCGCAACAGACCTCTCAGAAGACTCTCCCCCGACCTTTGAGGGGGTGGGATGTGGGGAACCGCTCAGACTAAGTCCAGCTCAGGGCATGTAAGCACGCTTCCGGCCAGCCCTGAGGACACTACCCCGTTGTCAGTACAGGGCACTTTGGGGCGTGATTATATAACCATGACTTACCAGTGCACAACTATGCATGCACCAGCAAGGTCACCATCTGAAAATGTAAATAGGTGATAACAACCTGTATAAAAAATATACAATAAAGGTACAGATGGCTCTTCTGCTCTGCTCTGCTCCTAAGCTGCTTGCTGTTGCTGAAAAAATAAAATAAAATAAAATAAAAAACAATGTGATTTTCTGTTAAATATGTAGTCTTTGTAATGTCGTCTGCTCTAAAAAACATTTAAAATTAGTTACTTTCTTGAGTAGAACACTTCAAGAATGACAGCTTGCAGTATAGTAGACTAAAGCAGTATGTTTTAGTAATTAGAGAAAAGCATGAATTTCTGATTCTGTTATCAATCTTCTGACCTTAAATTTGGACAGACAGTCCTCATGTGTACAGTGGTATAGGGCTATAAACATGACTATATAGGCTGAAACCACGTAAAGTGATTTTAATTACTAATATAAAAATTATAATTGTTCTATGATCTTTAAATTTTTTCTTAAGCCACATGTGGTACTGTATACCTATAGTCTCAGCCTCCTGGGAAGAAGAGGCAGGAGGGTCCCAGTTTTGAGCCCAGCAGAGATAACTTAGCAATTTAGCAAGACCTTGTTTCTAAAAACAAACAAAATGTAAAAGGGCTGGGGATGTAGCTCCGTGCAAAGGCACTGAGTTCAGTCCCCAGTACTGGAGAAAAATTGTCAAAACATTTAAAACTTCATCAGTAAGAAATGTATAGAAAAATGAAAAAACAGTAAAATGAACATTTAGAGTATTCTAAGTTAACTAATTAGAACTATTGAGCATTATGATGTTATTTTTTTCTTTGTAAAAAACTGAAGGAGACTTCCAGTGGTGCTTGGCTCCTTGTTCTATAGCATACAACAGTTTGTGTTCTTTGAGACCACTCTCCTTTTTTTAAAAAAGAAAGCTACAATCTTTTATTAATCTGTGGAAATTTTAATCTGATATTAATACTTACTACATTTAAACAAACATGGCCCAAACACAGTAAGACATATCTGCAACTCCAGTCCCATGTTCAAACAAAAGTCTTTAAGAAAGAAGAAAATAAGGTTATCTTCATGTGTTACAACATGAAAATTGGAATGTCAAATCTACAGAACTGAGATTTTGCTTTTATTTTACATTCAAATTAACTCTCTAGTCTCAGAACCAAAATTAACTCTCTAGTCTCAGAACCAAATCCTTTACATTCAAATAAATTAACTCTCTAGTCTCAGAACTGAGGGTTATTGACACTTTCTGTCATTCTAATCTGTATTAGGCTGTCATCATTTTTTGTTTTTGTTTTATTTTCTGAGGTAGAGTCTCTCTCACTGTGTAGGCTTCATTCCTCTTACCTCAGCCTCAGGTGTCCCAGGATTGCACCTGTGTGTCTGGCAGTAATATTCCTTTTTATGTATATCAAAACTCATGCTGAACAGTGAGTTCTGTGTTGCAAAAGAGGATTTATTTTTTGCATCTGTCCAGAAGTTTTAGTTCACAAGTTAGACAAAAATAGGCACAAATACTACTGTACAGTGCAATACATATTTAACAGAATAGTCAGCCATATAATAGCGATCACAGGAAAACCATAGTTGAAATAATAAAACTATTCCCCACATAGGAGGGAAAGTATTTTTGAGCTGCTGGGGATCAAACCAAGGGCTTCATGCTGCTGAGCTATGTCCCCGAGAAGAGAAATGATTAAACATTTGACAGTAAAAGTCTCTGTTGTCCGAATAAAGTTGGAATTTAAAAGCAAGGTTTTCCAGGTAATCTAACAAAGCTGGTTGGATGTCAGAGATTTTATCTAACATTTTCTTTCGGTGTTCCGTGGATACCTGGAAGCTCTTACTCTGCAAGTAACAAGCACTGACAAAAACAGCAGGACTTACATACAGGAGTGATAGCTCAGCTTTTCCCCAGTGTTTGAAAATTTTAAATGTTTTTTGTATTCCTTTCGTTTCTTACACAAACTTGCTCGTGTTGTTTTTATTTTTCTCCTTAGCTCTTGGTTTAAGAATTTCTTTATCAGCAGGCTGGCATGTGTATCCACATTAATCATCTTTAGTCATTTCTTCCTGTAGAAAAAAAATCACTGTTCTTTATATTGCTTACCTTGATGTCCACGTTTGTCTCCTTTTCAGACCTTTCTGCCTTCTATCCAGTATTTCCAGCCTTCGCATCTGTCTTTGTAGACAAAGCAGGTTCTTTATTGTTCTCTCATTCTAAATACACTTTCATTTTCTTTGGAAATTCACAACTTATTATGAAACAGTTCTCCTCTACCAATTTGATACCACTTTCTTCACATTCAAGATGTGTGTCTCATCTTCCTTTTCTGACTCTTCAGTAGGAGAAATGAAACCATCATTATCCAAGTATTTGTATCTACGACTATCAAGATCTTCTTTTTCCTAATCTTCACCAATGTGCATGTGTTTCAGGTTTTCCTTAAAATGTTTTTCATACTTCAGTTTTTCAATGTAGTTAAGAATCCGCTTACAAACATGGGTGCACATATATCACTGCGGAATGATGTTTTTAATTCCTTCAGGAATATACCTAGAAGGGGAATAGCTGGGTTGAATGGGGTCTCTAATCCTAGTTTTTTGAGGAATCTCCACACTCATTTCCACAGTGGTTGTAGCAGTCTATACTCCCACAAACAATGGAGAACGGTTCTTTTTCCCCACAGCCCCTCCAGCATTTATTATTGGTTAATTTCTTGATAGTCATTCTTTCTGGAGTGAAATAGAATCTAAGTGTTGTTTTAATTTGAATATCTCCAGTGACCAATGATGTTGAACATTTTTTTATATAATTATTTGCCATTTGTAGTTTTTCATCTGAGAAGTACATATTCATCTTAGATGCCCATTTTTGAACTGGGTCTTTAAATTTGGGGGGATCTGATTTTTTCAATTCTTTATATGTTCTAGATATAAGTCCTTTGTCTAAGGAACAACTGGCTAAATTTCTTTTCTATTCTGTGGGTTGTCTTTTCACTCTGTTGGTGATTTCTTTTGAGAATTTTTTATGCACATATCTTATACTTTGAGTAACTACTTTGAAGATAGTAGTATGCAATGTGTTAACTATTGTTATTCTCCTATTATTTTGTTTTGATATTTTGTGTTTTTTTTCATAAAATAATCCCTCTTGCAATAGCTTGCTTAAAATTTAAAAATTTCCTCCAAGGTAATGGTTTCCTTCTATTTTTAGAGTATAAAAATAGGAACCTAGATCCTTTATGTTTATTTTTTTTTACCCATTTGTGACCTTTTGTGTGTTTCCTTCCTTTTGGTCTTACCCTTGATGTTGATTTTGGCTTGTAATTCCTCTTGTTACATTTCTTCTTTTTCTTGACTCTTTCAAACAGAGCCCCCCGCTCCCCCCCGTACCGGGAATCGCACTCACGAACTCACGCTTGCCAGGCAGGCGCTGTGCCACCTAAGCTAAATCCCCAGCTCCTCAAACATAGCTTTTAAAAGTGAATGATCTTGGTTCTACAGGTGAGTTGCTTGATGCATCTGTTTGAACACTTTAAGGTGTATGAACGAACTGCCTAATAGGGTTTCTTTGAGTCTGTGTATGTAAGGTAGGCACACATTGTGTTTTAAACAAGCTGTACCAGATAAAGAGCTATCACTTTGTTTTTCAATTTCCACAGCCATATCAGATGTTATATAGTTAACAGGACCCATTCCTGATTTATCCATCACTTGTTCTTTGCCTTGAAGTTTTCTCCTATGACTACACTGAAGAAAAGCCCTCTCCCCTTTCCTTTCATAAGTGTTAAGCATGGTCATTGGAGGATAAAGAGACACCATGTGAGAAGCTCTAAAATGGTAGGGATTAGGCAGAACCTATTAAGTTCCTGGGTATCCAGGAAACACTTGAAAGAGAATGAAGATGGATCCTACAGAACGGAAACTGGAATTATAGTCACTGACACCACTTGTCTTCTCAGGGTCTGTCTGAGAATCAATATATGACATCCAGGAATTTCCAGGGTATTAGTAATAGCCAGAGTGGTGGAAAATACTATACTTAAGGAAGCATTTGTAGAGTTCTATTTGCTTTGTTAATGTAATGAATGAGTAATACAACATCACCTTTGGAATGTTAATATTCCCTTTTCCAGGAGGAAGCTTTAATTGTTGACTGCAATAAAAATGTTTCAAGATTTCAGTTATAACTGAGAAAATGTATAAAAGATACAATTGACTTTAAAGTTGTTAATTTCTCATGATTATTTTCATTGGAAGATTCTGATTGTTACATAAGTAGAAAGAATTTATATGTAAAATTTAAATTCTCTTTTAAAAGATCTAAACTTATAAAATGATTAATAATGTATAGATAAGCAATGAAACTCTTCATTTTATTTTATTTAGTTATTTATTTTTTGAGACAGGGTCTCTCTGTGTAGTTCAGGTTGGCCTTGAGTTCACTGTGTAGCTCAGACTGGCCTTGAACTTGTGGTGATCACCCTGCCTGAGCCTCCTGAGTGCTGGCATTACAGGTATGTGCCACCACGCCCAGCAGAAGGCCTTTGTTTTATGAGCAATCTGAGCTTGAAAAGTGTTTACATAAATTCACTGGCTATCTTCCCAAACTCACCAATAACGTCATCTGTGTTAGAGTTAACACACTTCTGTTTTATTGTGTGGCTTTACATCTGTGAATATTCTTAAATTGATACCACATGAATCATGAACAATTCTTAAGTATTCGATGCATGGAAGTCAGAAATTGTTACTTTTAGTCTCTGCACAAATGTTAATTTCCCCCCAGTTCCTCCTGGATGTTGGAGCTGTAACTTTTTAGAACTTTATTAAATCTCAGTTATTAAATCTTGTGTGTAGAATTTTGTGGTGATCTTTGCAGAGGAATTTCTGTGTGCACTTGTACCTGCCATATGCTTACCTGAGTCAGATGCTGGGAAGAATAAAAATAAATGCAAAGGCACAGGCCTAGGGGAAAGGAGGAAGGTGGAAACAGCTAGGAGGTAGCCTCATCTCCCCACATCCTGGCCCACCCTGCCTCTCCAGCACAAGCTCTTTGTCCAGCCTCTGTGATGGGTTGGCTGGAAGAGTGCAAATCTGGACTGGCAGGAACTCATAGAGAAAGCAGAGTGGATGGTGTGCTTGGTGGGCTCAGAGGAACCTGGGTCAATGCTGGGGAATACCAGAAAATAAAATTTGACAGGTAAAATGGAGTGAAAGAGAAAACAAACGTAAACTAGGCGCTTCTCCAAATCTTAATGTTGGGGGCTGGGAAGGTAGGAGGCAGGAAAGGGAAAGGTGGAGAGGAAGATTAAGGACCTGCCCCAGTGCTGCTTTTTAATTTTCAATGTCAGCCATAATGGATTACGTCTCATTACTGATCAAAGCCATCAACACAGTACACGGCCATGTACTCTCCACTTCTCTTTTTCCGGTCCAGTGACCTACACCGAGCTCTCACACACTTCTGATTGTGGGAAATGCCACTGAGCAAGGGTCCTGGCTGAAGCGGTCTGAATCCACCGCTGGAGGCCACTGTTGCTGGGGCTGCTTCCAGCCAGTGGCAGTGCAGCAGGGGTCCCCACGTCGCACGCCTGGTCCTCTGATGGCCACTTTGGCCTGAGGACTCCTTGCCGGCTCTGTTGGATCTTCATCCACTGCACAGCGGCCCCGGGCACTTCCCCCCACAGTCCTCCTCCTGCGCTCCGTGTCTTTGGCACTGTCCTCTCGCTGGGACGCAGCACCAAGCCCCACAGCCTAACGGACAGCTTTGTTCTCGCTCACAGTTTCAGCCCTGGCCAGAGCCGGCTCCGAGGGGGAAACCGAATGGCAGAGGGCATGGGGGAAGGAAAGGTGCTCATCTGTGGCGGATCAGCTAATGTCCCGTTTGCGTGGGAATGCCCGGCTGAATTGAGTCAGCCTGGCTCTGGGTGTGGAAGACGCATCTGAGGCTAGTTGTCAGAACTGCTTAAAAGGAGAAAGGGATGGGAGCAGTGCATGCTGCTGATTTCCCAGCAGGAACTGCGTTGTGGCTGATTTTCCTGACAGAAGGTTGGGTTCTTCCCATCTCTAATCTGTTATGTATATTGTCCTCTTCGGGGGAGTTCTGGCCTTCGCTTTGTCTGGAGTGTGGCTTCCTGGCTCCAGTGCAGATCCCTCCGCCTTCTGGCACAGATCCTGCAGCCTTTTGGAGCAGATTCTCTAGCCTCTAGCACCAGCCGTTGGGCTTTCTTGGCCTCCTGATAGAACTCTGATGAGACACTGCTGTGGGCTCTGGACCTCCAGATGGACCTGTGGGGGACATTGCTATGGGCTCCAGGCCTTCAGCTGGACTCATAGACCTGAGGGATCCAGGCCCTCAGCTGGATTCTTTGAGTCTCTGGCATGCAGACAGATCTCTTGCACTCTTCTGCAGTTGACTTTTGGGGTGAATATTATAAGATAATCCTACAAATTTATTTGTCCTGCATTAAATCTATTCTCTTGCAAACCCTGACTAACACATCAACCCAGCCAGGTGTGGTGGCGCACATGTGTAATCCCAGCACTCAGGAGGCTGAGGTAGGAGGATTGTTGTGAGTTTGAGACAAACCTGGGCTACAAAGTGAGCTCAGCCTGAACTGCATAGTGAGACCCTGTCTCAAAAAGACCAAAACAAACAAACAAACACATCAACTCAAGGCAGACTGAAAAGAAGAGAGAAGGAAGGGGCTGGAGACAAGAACACAGCCTCAGCGGTCATGCCCCATGGCCCTCCCCACCCCCCAAAACACATCCAGCTACTGAATGCATCAGTGGAGGAATCCGCTGGTGAGGGCAGCACCCCATGGTCCAATCACGCTCCAAACACTTTGGGGGGCTTTTTGAAAATCAAAACTGTAACACTTACAGAGTCAGACGTGTGTGTGCACTGAGCTCTCTTAAGTTTTCCCAGTCCCCTCTTCATTTTTCCCATAAGTCATTTTCCTTAGTAAAATTCTCTCACATTTAATCCTAACGTGGCATCTTGGTACATCTGGATTAACAAAACTTCCAAAGGCACATTTGTTTCAATTCTTTTAGCCTTCCAGGGACCCATGCCAGCCCCTTAGAAGATAGCAAGAGAGTAAAGATCACAGGACTTCAGCTGTCTGGAAGAATTTGGCTCTGATGATGAAGGATTCAAAGCAAACATTTATGTTAGAAAATACTGCACATAAAATAAAATAAATAGGGCTGGGCATAGTGGCACATGCCTGTAATCCCAGCACTTGGGAGGCTGAGGCAGGAGGATCATTACAAGTTTGAGACCAGCCTGGGCTACAAAGTGAGCTCAAGGCCAGCCTGAACTGCATAGCAAGACCTGTCTCAAAAAGACAGAAAACCCCACAAGAAACCCAAAATAAATAAATAAAAATAAAATGTGCATTCATAAAAACCAAAAGGTTTAGATGCTCGGGGTCTTAGAAGATATAAAGTTGAATAATTCTCAACTTTTATTGGTATCAAAATTATTCCCCCTTTTTAAATGCAGCTAACTAGTTCTGTCCACCTTTCTCAAGCTTTTTTCTGTCCACTTTTCTCAAGCTCCTGGCAAGATCTACAGAAAAAGCCCCCAGAGATGAAACCCTGGCATATGTAGTTTTTACAAAACTTATTCATGATTCTAGTTTATACCAAAGTTTGAGAATCATTGAACACCACTGCCCCATGCCTCCAGCAGTTGTTGTCTTAGGAGTAGCAATGATTCAAAGTCTTCTGCCTTGCCCCTGAGACTGTAATTTGAGCACCAGTAGTTAATTCCAGAGGTACTGGGAACCTGGTATGAAGCTGTGACATGGGGAAGGGAAGCAGCTAGTAAAACATGTAAATAGTGGACAGCAGAGTTCAACCTTGCAGGAAAACTACAAGGATTGGTGCAAAACACATACCTCAGAATTGCTCATGAAAGAGACAGGACCGACCTGCCTGTAGGTGTGTGGTGTTGGTGATGCTTTGCTGCTGTGATCTGCCAAGCATGTGGGCTGCACAGTGCTGCGCATGTCCCATAGGCACAGAGATGCACGTCGGTGAGGGTTCCGAGAGGCCCAGGGACATGGGAGGCCACAGAGAGCATCTGCTTCACACGGGCTGGGTCTGCTTGGAGGATGGGAACGTCTCTCCAGTGTTGCTTGCTTTCATCCACGACTTCATGGTACCATCATTTGAAAATACCACATGAGCCTCATATGCCTTGATTCCATGCCAAGGTTCTTCATGATCTATTAGAGTGACTCATTAGACATAATAGAGCAGTCCCAGCCTTGACTATATTCCCGTCTGTAACCCAGCAGCTGAGTCCCAGGGACTTACTGAACACGGTGTTAAAGACGTCAGATTCGGTGAGGCAGCATTAACTATTCTGAAGTCTTTAGTCACCCTCAATGTTCTTTATAATTTTCGCCTACATCCCCCTCAGGCATAATGAATTACTCCATAGCTGCATGTGACTGTGGAAAAATCACTTCCTTTACTCGTGCAAAAATAGACTCTTACTGGAGGATGAAAAGATTGTCTTTTATTAAAGAGGCTAGCTTTCCTCCTATGTTTTTGGATCTTTCATCAAAGATAAAATGGTTGAATGCATTTGTTGTTTCTGCATCCTCTATTCGGTTCCATTGAACCTCATATCTCTTCTGTGGCAGTACCATGCTTTTAAAAAATCATTATTACAGTAGCTTTGTAATATAAATGGTGTTGGTGAAATTGGCTATTCACATGCAAAAATTTGAATCTAGACCCATATCTCTCACCATGTACTAAACTAAAATCAAAATAGATCAAAGAACTAAATGTCAAGACAAAAATACTTAACCTACTGGAAGACAAAATAGGTAAAACTCTTGAGGTCATAGGCATAAGCAAGGACTTTCTGAACAGAACCCTGGCTGCACAGGAAATAGTTCCAAGAATCAAATGGGATCATATTAAATTAAAAAGCTTCTATACAGCAAAAGAAACAACCAAGAGAGTGAAAAGACAACCTACAGAATGGAAATTTTTTTTTCTGCCAGCTGTTCCTTGGAGGACTAATATCTAGAATATATAAAGAACTAGGGCCAGGGATATAGCTCAGTGGCATAAGCGCCTGCCCAGCAAGCACAAGGTCCTGAGTTCAATTTCTGGCACTAAAATAAAATAAGTAAATATCCTTAAAAAAAAAAAAAGAACTAGAAAACAATTAGACCCCTCAGAATAAAAGGCCCAACCAAAAAATGGACAAGTTAAATGAACAGACACTTCGCAGAAGAAAATACAAATGGTGAGTAAATACATGGAGAAATGTTCAGCATCACTGGTCACTAGAGAATTCAAATCAAAACAGCACTGAGATCCCATCTTACTCCAGGAAGGATGGCCATCATCAAGAAATCAATAACAAATGCTCAAGAGGCTTCAGGAAAAAGGAATTTGTCTATACTTTCGGCGGGCATGTAAACTAATATAACCACTACTGAAGTCAGCATGGAGATTCCTCAAAGAGCTGAAACGAAATTCTATTTGACTCAGCTATTCCCCTTCCAGGATCCTCCTGAGTTAAAAACATCATGCTACAGTGATCCATGCACACCTGTGTTTGTAGTGGCACAATTCATAACAGCCAAATCTTGGAAGCAGCCTGTATGTCCATCAGCAGATGAGGGGGTGAAGACAACGCAGTATTTACATAAAGTGAACTACAATTCCGCCACAAAAATAAACTTGAAAATGGATGCGCCTTGAGACCACAGTGCCAAGTGAGATAAATCAGCACACAGCCTAAATGTTATATAGTTCCTCTTATATGAGAAGTTCAGATTATACATAAGAACAAAATAAAAGATAATAGGAAGCAGGGAGACACCTTTTTCAAACGGGAAGGGGATCAAGACATGGCGGGGGGAAGGGGATGAAAAAGAAAGGAATTAAGATGTGCTTTTTACGTGTACCAACTGCATCCAAGAAATGTAAACATTGTGTATTATAAATATGTACTAATAAAAAATTATAACCAGAAAGAAGACTTCTGTTTCATTTCCCCCCTTCTTCTTATAAATCATCCTGTTCATTTCTTCTTTTTTTGTTTTTGTTTGTCTGTTTGTTTTTTGTCTTTTTTGAGACAGGGTCTTGCTATGCAGTTCAGGCTGGCCTTGAGCTCACTTTATGTCCCAGGCTGGCCTCAAACTTGCAGCTATCCTCCTGCCTCAGCCTCCCGAGTGCTGGGATTACAGGTGTGCACCACCATGCCAGACTCATGCTTTTCTTGTATATGTGGCACCTCCTTCTTTGTGACCTGAGATTTTAAGGCAGTTGAGATAAAGAAAATCTTGGCTTATCATGACTCATTTGTTCCTAATATACCCAATTATTTTAAATGCAAAGATCAGTGATGGTGAAGAATCACCTCCTTATTTATGTCTTCAGCTCTGTAGGTTCTACATAAGATGTCCCAAAGGAAAGGCCCACATGTGTGCATTTCCCTGCCTCTGGTGTTCTCTTTTGAACATGTCACTTTCTAAAGATGTGTCCTAGAATTGGCCCACTTTGTACATCCCTTCACAAAGATGGCCACGCTTCAGACTTATGCAGTGGAGCAGAGGAAATGAGGTCGAGCCAGCAGTGGTTTCTGGGTTGACAGTTAGACTCAGGTGGACAAAGGGCAAGGCCTGCAGACCAGAAGTTGCCCTTGAATAGGAAGACTGGAAAAGCCACCAACCCAGTACCCTGTGAAATGAAAGTGTTTCACCACCGTTTCCTTTCTACTTGGGAAAGAGTAAAAATTATACACATTGTAATTTTTATTACTCACATTATACACAGTGATCCTGAGTTCAAAAGCTACCAGGTCACCCCGACAGAGTCCATGTTCCTTTTTGTTGAAGTGTGCATTATCATAATGGGTTGGTCTTTCACTGAGGGATAGATACCAGTTCTTAGAAAATATCTGGTTGCTGCAAGTGACCTATCATTGATCGGGCTAGCTGAGTACACAGCCAAAAGCGTTCATCTATTTATCACTGGGCTAGCTAGGTAGACACACAAAAGAGGGAGGAGATTAATATGTTTGTGCAGTACTTACCATATGCAGTGCATTATGAAGTCCTTTTGTATATTAATTCAGTTGGTCATTCCACGTTTACTGAGTCCCACTGACACTATGCTAGGAAATGGGAGTACAGAAGTTAAAGGTCACCTTCCTGCTCTCAAGGACTTAATAGTCTATTACAGCAAGTGCATGGATGAATTCAATCCGGCGTGACGGAAGTGATAATAGATGGACACATGAGGTGTTTTCACAAAGATGAGACCCTGAAATTCAACTACCTGAACAGCTAATTCTTCCCAGAGGAAGTGTCCTTGAGGTTAGCTTGCAAGGTAAGGAGCCAACTGGAGGAGGAAGTGGGGAAGGGCGGTCCAGGGAGAGGAGCAGTATGTACAAAGGAACGGCAGCATAAACTAGCGTAAGGCCTGTGGGAAGGTTACTGTAGGAAGTTAGGCTGCGGAGGAAGGCAGGCCAGCATACGAAAGGAGTGTGCTTAGGTTATGCTGAGGATGCCTTGGAAGCCTTCAAAGCAGAAGAGTGATGGAGGCAGGTTTGTCTGCTAGAAAGACCCCACTGACAGTGACAACATCAGCGGCGGACTGGCTGGGGTGCCCACGCAGCCCTCTTGGAGGGGTGCCGAGAGGCAGTCCGGGGGAGGGGAGAACAGGGCTGCCAAGAGAGGAGACTGGATTCTGTGAGAGGTGGGCTTGCTTGGGTGTGGGAGGAACAAAGAATGAAGTCTTCTCAGATAATTCCCAGGATTCTGCCTGGCCTAGTGGTGCAAGCAAGGCTCTTGCCTCCGGCGTAAAACCAAGGGCAAGCCAAACACAAAACTCAGTAATCTTGATAGGTAATATTTTAATGCACTATTTTAAAAATTAAAATTAATGCAAAAAATCCATGAGCAAGATACCAACATTGTAAAGAAAGAATCTGACCTGTTCACGCGCCCTGGTTTCATTCACCTGACCCTAACTGTGGTTCGAATAAGCATCCCTAATAGGGAATGTGAATCCATGTTCAGGCGAAGCTGTAGCCAGAAGTAAAGCAACTGCCGTAGCAGAAGCGCTCACAGCCAGCTGGTGCCAGGATCTGGAGGCCTGGCCCAGCAAGCACTGGACTGAAAGAGCCCGCGCCTCCCTTCTTCCCGCAGCACCTCACGGAGCTGAGAGATCCCGGCCACACCGTGAGCCCCTGTGCTGTTTTCATTTACGTGCTTTCCATTTTTACCAAACAGTGACCACGTCAGTAAAGGGCAGTCGCACAGCCCCATGGTCTCAGGGTTGACCTTAGCAGTAGAAGAGAGGTAATGCGACAAGGTACAGCAGACAGGTAAGAGTACAAATGAAAAAAGAAAAAACCTTCGAAAGCCAGTCTGGACTCAAAGAGCAAGCATCAAAGTTTGAAGTTTCTGAAAGGGTGGACTCAGCTAATACAGATTGATTCATCGAGATGACAAACCACAGTTTCAGGATGTGTGCATTAAGTAGCGCCTCTTGGAGTCAGAATGTGGGGATAAGTGAAGGCAGGGGCACTTTAGCACTCCGCCGCTTGATCTCAGAAATCTTTAAGGTTCCACTCTGCCCAAAGCTCCAGTGGCAGTTATGGAAAACAAATAACCTTTCCTTTAGCTTGGTCCCTTCCAGGGATTCTGAGCTCCTGATCCAGACTGAGCTCTATCACCGCTTCCCCTTAAAGACTCCTCTAGAAGATTCCTTTTTAAAGTGGACGGGGGATAGCACCCCACTGCTGACGCTGGCCCAGCATATGCCTGGACAGAGTGCAGTTTTCAGCCTGTGTGAGACGACTGCAAAGTTCTAGATAAAACGCAGAATATCACTGGATGTGTGGGTTTTCACATGTCTTTTCTGTTTGTTTTTTGTTCTTGTTTTTGTTTTTTTTTTCCGGTACCAGGAATTGAACTCACTACCTTGCTCTTGCCAGGCAGGCGCTGTGCCACTGAGCTAAATCCCCAGCCCCATGTCTTTTCTCTTTGTGATATGAATTCATTATATTGCACTAAAGGATGACTTATTTTGTGAGTTACTTGTATCTTCTATGATATCCCATGTGTTCCACGATGGATATTGCTTCCCAAAGTTAATATAAAAGTAGCTCGGTAGCGGTGACTTGTTGGTTAGCCAATACATGGAACATCGCTAGTGTGCCAGATGTTTTTCCACACATAAGTATAGTTTTTGAAGGTGCAGCATAAGTCCATAGAGGCAATGTGATATAATTTTCAAGAAAATGTATTAGACAGTTTCATATATCTCTAAGAAATGACCATATATTTAATGGTTAATACCATCAATCCAAATATTAAAGCTAACTGCAATGCAGCTCTCTCACTTGATCAGTTGTTAAAATGATTTTAATGAAATTTTGACTTTGGAGATCAGATTACAGGGTGAACACATTTCTCAATGTGATTTTCACAATTTAGTCATTCATTTTGACTAAGATCATCTTTTAGGTCAGGAATAGTGTCTCTTCCTTCATGTATGATTGTAAATTTGTTTTATCTTGAAGTATTTCAGCATAGAAAAAACAGACTATGATATTATGAACACCTATTTACCCACGAGCCTAGTTTAAGTATGAGTGAAATTCCCTGTAATGTTATTAAAACAATGTTTAGTCCTTACTGGTACTTCACTGTAACCAGTAGGACTATGAAGGAGTTTAATTACCTTGGAGATGCATAATTAGCTTTCTTCTTTACGTTTACCTTCATAGAGCCCTGCTGTGTATCTTACATGTGTGATCATTTGAAGTGATTAAATGTCAAACCTCCATCTTCCTTGCTATGAAGGTGCAGCATAAAGCCATAGAGGTGATGTGATAAAATTTTCAGGAAAATGTATTAGAGAGTTTCATATATCTCTAAGAAATGAACATATATTTAATGGTTAATACAATCAACCCAAATATTAAAACTAACTGCTATGTGTAAACATTCAGATGGTAATTTTTCCTATGTTTTGTATGGTCTCTAAAATTTCCAGGATGTTTTCCAAAATATCTTGTATTCAATATTTTTACTCACACAAATAGGAGAAACTATTTATCCATATTTTATAAATAAGCTTAAAGGAAGCACGCTGTTTTTTATTTATTAAAATCAGTGGAAGTAAAGCAGATCTTTCATAATCACTACTTTTTGTATTACATTGCCTTTTGTATAATTAATACTACTTTTCGGGACCCCATGAACTCATGAGCTTTCATAGATCCAGTCTGTTCTGACGAACCGTATTAGCAGTGGCATTTGTTGGTTGCTGAGCCTCTACTTTGGACTGGGAGGCCATTTAAGTAAATTGTTTTTGCCCTTTAGCCCTGCTTCTGGCACCCTTCAAGACATTCTTGCTTTTTTGGCAAGACATGATGTTTCAAAACCACCCTGGCTTTTTTTCTTGTCCTGAGATGTGCAATTAGACTCCACTTTTTTCTTTTTTCTTTTTTCTTTTTGGTGCTGGTATGGAACCCAGGGCCTCACACACCCTAAGCACGCACTCTGCCTCTGAGCTTCTCCGCAGTCCCTTTCTCCTTTTGATTGAGAATCATATTAGACACTGATGTGCTACTGCTGTGAAAGAAAATTTAATAATGGCACAGCTAGAAAATATATAACTTTAAAAAGCAGAATGTTCATACCGGTTTTTCCACTTTCATGTATCATGTTACCATCCTTTTCTTTTGTTATAGTAGTTTTATTGTCTAGCTGAGGAAAGCCGTTCTCCATAAGAAGGAAAATCTCACTCACCAGCACTACTGGTAGAATATATTAGCTACTGGAAAATGACACATTTTTCTTATCATTCTATCCAATTAAACTCGTTCATGTTCTGAACATATAAGCAGGAGAACTCAGCTCTCCTGGGGCTGAAGGTCATCAAAACCAGCAACGCTGTCGGTATTGCAATATTCATGCTTAAGTTATTTCGATATATTATTGCATGAGGGCCCTAGGACACAAGCAGTGAACTTTTTAATTTGCTCAAAGATTTTTGAGAGACTTCTCAAATCTCATTTAAAAACTTAATGTAACAGTTTTAGGTTACTTAATCATCCTAAAGGCTGAATGATCTGAGTCATTCACTTATTCCTTTCATTACATTAAAAATGGAACACTTCCATTTTTAGAACAAGCAGTCAACTTCTATTGGAAATTCTTGGGTAGTCTCCAGCTAAGCAGTCCAAGCAACTTATCAGGGGGCTCGCAGTCGCATTCTGAACTTGTTAGCTCTTCATTTCTGTGAGCTGACGAGAGGTACTAGCTTTACAATAAACACATTTACTGCTTTTTCAGGACAGACCTAGCCCAAATGTGTATAGCAAGTAGGAGTTTGGAAGTGAAAGCTTTGTTTCTTTCCTTTAAGCCATCTCCAAAGTTATCCCAGCCTTTCAGAACTGACCGTGAGGAGGATGGCTGCAGTCCCCAGTGTTCCGTGAGATCAAAGTCAGCCCCAGAGGTGACTTATGATACGAATTTCGTCTAGGATGCCTTGGCAGTGACCCTCGTTGTGTCTTTGTTGTACAGTGTAGGAAGGAAGAGGCAGAGATGTATAGATGGCTGTCTAGAAGTGAGAGGACCACAGAGTTGACTGCCCTTCCTGGTGAGCTTGCACCCCCATCCCGGCCTTGTGATGTCTTCTTTGACCACACTAAAACAAACTGATGACCCCATGGCTGGAGTACTTGCCATTCCCATGCAGGGGTCAGGATGCATACGGGAGCTCAGTGGCTCCTCACATTCCACTCTATTCCATGTCAGCCTGGCAGCTGTCCTCTCCAGAACTGTCTCTTTCCTGGATTGAGTGCTGCAACTACAGGGGTATGTTTCTGTGTGCTTGAAGTCTTCAGGTAGCAACTGAGGGTACCATTATTTCTGACATCAAAGAAATCATGTTTGGTGATCATAAACCGGTTTCAGCATGTAATCATTTGGTTTCTCCAGATTATGACATTCTCTTTCATTTGTTCATTCACTAATTCATTTATTTAGCAAAGCTGGGCATGGAGGTGCATGCCTATAACCCTAGCACTCAGGAGGCAGAGGCAGGAGGATCCTGTGAGTTTGAGGCCAGCCTGTGCTACATAAGCGAGTTCAAGGCCAGCCTACGCTATATAGTGAGACTCTGTCTCAAAAAGCAAAACAAAACCCAAAACATTCATTCAGCATGTGTTTGTCAAATATTTATGTGTATTTAGCAGTAGATAAGAAACTGAGGGGTCTGCAGGAGCAGAATGTATTCTTTTCTATAGTGTAATAGGTCCACAATTTAGAAAACATGACACTTTCTGCCTTTGCTTCCTTTGTTTTTAGCTTTTTAATTTTTTTGGTGCTGAGGGCTGAACTCAGGGCTTCCCACTTGCTAGACAGAAAGTGTTCTACCACTGAGCTAAATCCCAGCCCTGACACTTTCTGAAATTAAAGTTAATTGGAACAAAACATGAAGTGTCTAACATTAGCCATCCAAGAAAGTTACTCAGTCTTGGTGATGGGAATGAGTACCCCATGACACATCAACTTGTCACTATAGTCTATGACTGGAGAAACATATGACATTGTTGTGCTACCATAATTCTGTATCAGAAGCATTAATGTCTAGGGGGAAAAGTTGGAAAAGAAAGAATTTGGCAGTGTGTCTCCCGTACTGTCCAGGGGAAGGGAAATGATAAGCCATTATTTGTTATCTAGATGGAAATATCCCTGGAGAGAAGGCTAATAACATTTGTATAGTACTTTAGTTTACAAAGTGCTTTTATGCACATTATCTACTTCAACATTCAAAACTGTACACTTTTTTTTTGTTTTTGTTTTTGTTTTTTGTTTTTTTTCCAGTACTGGGAATTGAACTCACGACCTTGTGCTTGCCAGGCAGGCGCTGTGCCGCTGAGCTAAATCCCCAGCCCCCCACAATTGTACACATTAACTTGGTATCATTATTCCTGTTTTACTGATAAAGAAATGGAGTTACCTTGGAGTGACCTTGGAAGGTCATTTACCAGTGAGGGACAGAACTAGGAGTGCTCTGACTATAAAATGCGTACACTTTCCACTCCCCCATAGCAGACTAATGCATACTAGCAGAAACTCCATCGCACAAAGAGATTCTCAGCAACACTCAGTTTCCGTCATTTAACTCTACACTCACCACATCACCTTTTGATCAATAATTTGGGAGAAGCAAAATAATAGTTGCATTCCTGGCTGGCTTCATGGTTTTGGAACCTCTATACTCACATAGGGTCTGGGGCAGTGATGGTGAACCTTTTAGAGCTTTCAATGATACAAACAGCCTGGGGGTTGGGGATTTAGCTCAGCGGCACAGTGCCTGCCTGGCAAGAACAAGGTCGTGAGTTCGGTTCCCAGTACTGGGAAAAAAAAAAAAAGAACATACAAACAGCCTGCTGTGACATGCATGCCATAGGTTTGACATCACAGGTCTAAGCCTAGGAAGAGCTTAGACTTTTGGCCTAATGCTTTGTTGTCACTATCCTGAAATTTTTAATAATTTTTTATTTTTTGGTACCCATGAGTGAACTCAGGACCTTGTGCTTGGCAGGCAGGCACTTGGCAGGTAGGCGCTTGTGCCACTGAGCTATATCCCCAGCTACAGATGACGCTGTCAGTACAGCATGGGTCCTTGGGTACTAACCCAGGGTCTTGGGCATTTGAAGGGCATGTGGGACTTGGAAATGAGGACAGGAGAGGCAGTAGAGTACAGTCTGGCATGGGGAGAAACTGACAGACAAAGAGATGAGGCATATAAGGCATGCCGTCAGGAGTAATACTATCTTGCCAATATGCTCCCTTTGGTTGATTACGGAACGTTGGCAGTGAAAGCGTTAACACAGCAGGTCTGTATGCTTACTCCTTACAGTCTCCAAGGAAACCATGAAGATCCTTGGCCAGTGAATGGAAATGCTTCTCTAAAATCTTGTTAGTGGTTGATAATTTTTCTACTGTCTTGGTTACTTTTCTCTCTTTGCTGAGACAAAATATCCAACACCCAAAATTAAGGAAGGAAAGGTTTATTTAGCTCACAGTTTGTGGAGGTTTCAGTCTATAATCAGCTGGCTCCAAGGTAGAGTGGCATGGCACAGGCGCAACACTTCAAGGCGGCACAAGACAGCAAAAGCAGCAAGTGCAAGAAGTGGGAGGGGAAGCAAGCCTCTTTCCCTCCCTTACACTGTATGCAAACTACCTGCCCCAGGGCGGGTGTAGCACTCACACCCATAATCCCAGCATTGGACCACGAATCAATCATAAACTCTAGAAGCCCACCCCATGACTGCATGAGGCTTTGGGGAGACATCCAGACACAAACCGTAACAGCTACATGTGCTTAGAGCAATGGGCCATACTGTACTGCTTTGTCAGGTTGCTTTGCAAAAATGTCAGGAATGACGATATCCACCTAGGTTGATGGTTGGGGTCTTGAGTCTCGGTTGTCTTGGCTGGTTGTATAGCAAGATGCACCTAAGATGTACCCCACTCTATAAAGGCTTACTGTTCTGTGACTCAAAGAGGCTTCCTTGGACAGAAACATTCTCTAATTCCGCAGGTAGATCTGCTGGAGGCCACGCACTCCCAGGTAGTTTTGCATGGAAAAGGCCATTAGAATCCTGAGCCAGACCTCTTAGGTGTCCTCTCCAGACCCCTCTGAATCTATTTCCTGCTACTTCTGCTCATTTAGCACTCTTTGCTGTAGTAGATCTTAACCACAAGGCAAAGTCTCACACTAACTTCAGAAATGGTCCATATGCTATTTTCTGATGTTTTGGTTGTAAGAACCCATGTGTTTTAATGGACTATCCATCATTTTTATTTAATAATACTAAAGACCGATAATAAAAAGTTACGATAAACTCTAGTTCTAATGTATTCTTTTTCTTTAAATTCTTTTCTGAAATTTAAAAACTATTGTTTTAAAGATTTTGGAGTGGCTAAATGAATTTGAATGATTTTAAAGGACTTTAAAAAACACAAAACCCTATATGGTGCAAATGCCATTTGGAGAGATCTTTCATTTTGGAGACATGTGCACTGGCTAAAATAGACTTGGAACAACTCACAGTGTACGTGCCTTCGGGTCCTCTTGGATTGATTACTGCCATCCTTTCTTCTCCAGCATTCCAGAAGTACTGACTCATAGATTACAAGTGTTTTAAAATTCTACCACATATGTCCCTGCCAACTCTAGCTCAATTTTTATCTTTGCAAAAACTTGACCTTTAATGAGGTCTTAGGTTCATTTTATAATCCCCTTAGGTAAAAAATAGCTAGTTAGATTCCCTTTATGTAGTGTTTGTATACTTAGCACTTATACTGTTGGTTAGACGTATACAATTAAAAATGTAAGTGCATATTTAGAAAATATCCAAAAAACTTTTTTTGTAAGACTTCAAAACTAATTTCTTTCACTCTACCACTCTGGACCATCAAGAATGCTCTTGGTTTATACACTCATGTGGTTATTTTATCATTTAAAACCTTTAATTTTAATCTACTTGTGGAGCACTGAAATATAATTTTGAATATCTTCTGCTTTGCAGAATATGTGCATTATAATCAGTGGACCGTAAAGGCAAACTTCTATAAGCTAAAAATAATCTTTATATCCTCATCATGACAACCGAGTTTTCGATAGAAGATTCATTACCTCACTTGCTCTGTAAACCACCCAGGAAGTCAGGCATTATGGGAGGTGAGGGCCACAGCCACTGCTGTGTGGTCATCCACTGTGTAGCTGGAGTTCATCTCGTCACTCCAAAGCTCAAAACCTTCTAAGGCCTGAGGAGAAGGGAAAAGGGGGAAGAAAGACATTTTCAAAGCCGCTCCATTGTCCACCAAATGAAGCTGCAAACTCTCTGCTGTGACGTCTTCACACTGCCCGTGGCCTGGCCTCGTCCTACCCACTTGTCTCCGTTTGGCCCACTCTTCAGTGCGGTTTTCGCCTCCGTGTTGGGCGCAATGAATGTGCGGCGAGAGCACAGGAAGTCCCCGCTCGTTGACAAAGTGTTAAAGGTAGAAACAAAACGCTCCCGATAGACTGTTACTAACACGAAGCCATGCTACTGCTAGAAAAAATTTAAAAATGCAATTGAGAGAAGACAAACTTTAACTAAATATTTGAGATTAAGGAATTATTGTTCATTTTTAAAGTGATGGTGTTATGTCTGTGTTAAAAAGTCTTCGTTTCTAAGATATATAGAAAAATATTTATTTATTTTGTCTTTTTGAGAAGGGTCTCACTATGCAGTTCAGGCTGGGCTTGAGCTCACTTTGTAGTCCAGGCTGACCTCAAACTCACAATGATCCTCCTGCGTCAGTCTCCCGAGTGCTGGGATTACAGGCGGGCACCACCGCGCCCGGCTCTAGAAAAATAGATGTAATGTGATGGCTGGAATTTGCTTCAGAGTAATTGTGGATAAGATCATTATGTCACTGGCAATTCTTGAATTTTCATTTCAAAAGTTTTAAAATCTTAGTAAAAGTGAAAAGTTAAAAATAAATGAGAACTTGTGACTGAGAAGACTTTGTGACTGTTTCCAAGCCAGGGGAGACCGCATAGCTTCGTGGCTTCGAGAAGCCTTCAGAACGCGCCTGATCCTAGGTGACTCTTCTTGCTCCATCCCATTTCTCTCTGTAGGCCTTACTCCTAATTCTACTCAGCTGCTTCTGTGACTGCGCTGTCATCCATGTCTGAAGTTCTCTGAACAACAGTAATTAGTGCCAGTTAACAATGTCTTCAATGAAAATTATACATATATTCACAGGCAGAACTACACAGGATAGCTATCTTTTGCTTTTCAACTCTGGGGCACAAATGTAACCTTGTCTCTTTGCCATAGTTGATTGCTTGAATTCCTACCTACATGCTCAGCTTCCAGGCAGACTACTAACATCCTCTTAAGAACCTTCCCACTGTAAGGGTTCAAATCCTGCAAATCCTTAACTACCAAGCCTCCTTACACACACACACACACACACACACACACACATGCACTCACACACTCACACACACACCTGCTTTATGCCAGGAAGAAGGGAAATTAGAGACTCCAGTCACTCTTCCCATTCTGTCCCCCGCCTCATGGCTTCTCACATCCTCACAGTGTCGTTGCTGAAGGCTGGCCTTCCGTTTAGCAGAAAATGGTTTTCTGCCTTTGTTGGGATGAACTCATCAGTCTAGATTTCTGCCCAAGCTTCAGATGTACCCTACATCAAATGCTAACTCGTCTCTCTCTCTCCCTGTCTCTCTGTCTCTGTCTCTCTCTCTCTCTCCCTGTCTCTCTCTCTCTCTCTCTGTCTCTGTCTCTGTCTCTCTATCTCTCTGTCTCTGTCTCTGTCTCTCTCTCTCTCTCTCTGTCTCTGTCTCTCTCTGTCTCTGTCTCTCTCTCTCTATCTCTCTGTCTCTGTCTCTCTCTCTCTCTGTCTCTGTCTCTCTCTCTCTCTCTCTCTCTCCCTGTCTCTCTCTCTCTCTCTGTCTCTGTCTCTCTCTCTCTTCCCTTCTCCCCATCTCCTTTCGCTTTGTCAGCGCTGGTGTCCGACCCAGGGCCTTGTGCAGGCGGAGTAAGTGCTCTACCACTAAGCCACATCTGAGCGCCTTATTGTACTCAACCTTGCCGCCCAAACCACCCTCACTGTGCTGAGGAGAGAGGACCTGGATTTTCTTCAAATAGCAACACACACTGGGTCACATATATTTTCCCCCCAATTGCCATATGCCAAGCTTCACCAAAATGCTGTCTACCACTATCAGTAAAAAACAGTTTGACAGAGAAGGTCGGCTTTGTGTGATCTAAGACAAGATCCACTTAAACTCTATATTCAAGACCCAGAAGTCCTACCTAAACTTACTGTACAGAGTAAGAGTTACTGGAGTGACAGTCACAGGACAAAGATCTATGCCAGGGTAAATTTTCTCTCTCTATTCAGTTATCTGACTTTCAAGAAAACAAGATTCACTTTTTTTATAGGTAAGAAGGATGTGCTACATTACCCTTCTTGGGAGCAGATTTACAGGGAATTTCAAGTTTGCTCATCTGTGTTTCTTTGTCTTTTTTTCTTGTGTATTAGGGATTGAACCCAAGGGGTCATGCACTACCAAGTGGTCTACCACTAGGCTGTGTCCTGAACCTTTTGTGTTTTCTTGAATGAGCATATATTTAGTATGTAGTAAATATGAGCATAAATTTAATATGTAATAAAAGTACTATAAAATAAATGTAAACAAATAAGTGAATATAAAAGCCACAAGTCATGATGGAGTTGCAGCAGGCCCAGTGACGTGCCACGGTGGGTGATCCATGGCAGAATTTGGCACCTACCAGAAAAAGCTTATAAAAAACACCAGGAAGAAAACAAAGGCAAATTTCAAGTGTGTTCCCAAGCCTCTCCTAAGTCTTTCTCCTTTTTTTGGTAATCCTAGAGAGAAAATGTTACCTTGTAAGACTTCTGAGGGATAATGGAATTTTGTGGAGACACTCAAATCAGTTAAATTCAACAAATATTTAATTTCTTTTTGACGTGTCAACCATGATGGTAGGTACAATGGAAGGTGTGAAATAAAAGAGGAAGACACAGTCCTTGCCTTTGAAGAGCAGTCTGCTGGGTGACTTGGGACTCGCTATATGGTTTGAACTTGAAGCCCACAAAATGTGGACTTCAGAAGAAATGTGTTGAGGGCTTGGCCCTCAGCCTGAGGCATGTTGGAAAGTGTGGCACCTAGCAGAAGGAAGTGAGGTCACCAAGACTGTGCCTTTGATGGGGACACTGGGACCTTGGCCTCCTCCCTCAGCTCTTTTGCTTCCTGACTGCTGTGAGGGGAACAGGCCTCCCTGGCCACACACTTTCACTGGAGCTACTGTCTGCTACAGGCCCAGTGGGTCAATGACCCTGTACTGAAACCATGAGAATAAACAAGCCATTCCTCCTTTTAAATTGATTCTCTCAGGCATTCTGTCTCAGGGAAGGAACCTGACTAACACAGGACAGTACGTACACAAAGGACTATGATCTGCCTGGCAAGCGCAAGGTCGTGAGTTCGGTTCCTGGTACCGGAGAAAAAAACAACAACAAAAAAAAAAAAACAAAGGACTATGATATGAGATAAACTGGTGGACTCACAACAGGGTGTGTGTTTGGAGTGCCGGAGTGTGAGGGGCATTAGAAGTATTTTATTGGATCTTCAGGAAATTCAGAGGTGGTATCATCAGCCCATGTCAGACCAATGGCTCCACTGTCATTTATAGAACAGATTGAGAAGTATTCTAAAGAAAACCCACGTTTGTGTGATGTTTGATCTCTTTTAGACTATTATTTCAGGAGGCTGGGAGTGCAGCTCAGCAGTAGAATGTATGCTTAGTATTCACAGCTTGATCCCTACCACCACCATCAAAACAAACAAACAAACAAACCTATAGTTCCCCTCTGAAATATTTAAGGTAACTATAAAACAGATATAAAACTGTAAAATGATGACTGTAGTGGAAAATATTTTTTCTTAACTGTGTCTAGAATGATCTGTTGTTGTCGTTAAAGTGATATGGCATATGAAGAAATTTGAATCTGGGTAAATAGTGGTGCGCACCTGTAATCAGCACTCTGGAAGCCTGAGGCAGGAAGATTGCTAATTCCAGTCCAGCCTGGGCAACTTAGTGAGTGAAGGCCCTGGGTTCAATCCTCAGTGTTGAAGAAAACAAAGAAAAAAGAACTTTGAAATCTTTACTCTCAAGCTATGCTTTGTAAGCAAATGTCAGTCTCCACAGACTACCTTATATCTATAAATAAGTTATAACTATATATTTTTATAGCTATAAATAAGTTATAACTGTACAACTATGCAAAATTGGCCATCGATGGTGAAGAGCATATAAAGTCCAATGGATAGTAGTGTGAAGATTCATATTCTGAAGAGAAACCTGATTTCTTCTTACTCAAAACAAAAATAAAACAAAGAATGAAAAGCTGACAAATTTCCTCAGTGGCTTTACACATGGAAACGCAAGTTAAGTTTCCAGGCTTCACTTTTTTAAAATAAGGTCTCATTGTGTTTGCTTTTATCTTTTAATGTATTGCTTTCTACTTAAACCTAGTCTTTTGATCTGAGAGGGGAGGCCTGGACCTCATTACCAGGTAGATTTCTTTACTAAATAGCCAAGGATTGTTATTCAACCAGATAACAATTTAAAAAATGACTCCATTCAATTAAACATAAATGCTGACTCTCCTTGCAATGTGGAGCTGTTCACCTTGTGGCTTCTGAGTGTCTACCAAGCACCACAATAGTGAAAATGCCGCTTTAGGGACAAAAAACAATTTCACTGGAGATGTTAGGTGGAGACAGATGGCTCTGGGAAAGGTGGCCAGAAGCAGAGGTAGCTTCGGCTCCTCTGCAGTGTCCCAGCGAGCGCTGGGAATCGACAGTACTTAGGCTGCTGGATCAGTGTGAGAAGGCAGATCTTTTCCGCACGGTGACTCTGGGCGGGAGCCTGGTTCCCCAGCTCAGCGCAGCACAGGGCCACAGCTGTGGAAGGTAACACACTCTGCAGGTGCTCGCCGGGGAAGCGGCCCTGTCCATGCCCCAACCAGGGGAAAGGGTACCTGTCTTTGTTAATCTTTACAGCGGATGGGCATACCCATCCTATGAGTTATCATTGGATCCGTATTACCTAAGCGACTATATTTGTAATACTGATTGATTGATTATAGTTCTGTCCCGCCTGAAGCCTACCTCACCTCATGACTTTGCTCAATAAGCACCCTCGAGAAGCAGGGTGGGGGGGCAGCCCACTTCCCGGGGCCCCTCCTGTCCCTCTCAGACAGATGGTTTCTTTCTCTCAATAAATTCTTCCTACTCTTAAGAAGAATAAATAAATAAAGCAGATGGGGCAATCCCTGACCCCGCTGGTGGCTGCTGCCAGAGTCCGCCCCATAAAGGGGAAGAGGACATAGCTCTGTTGTTTGGAAAGACGTAAAAGCCACAGGTGGTAAGAGCGGACTGGACTGTGCCGCAGAAGCCGGATTGTCCTATGTGAGTTTGTTGTTTCTCACTATAAACCTTCAGATATCACAAAAGAACAGATTTCAAAGGGAAAACTTTTGAAACAAAAGAAACGCTTTTTTTCCCCCTACATCCTACTCTTCGAACTTTAACAAAGAGGGAAGTGGTTCCTGCTCGTTAGGATGAAACGGTATCTGGACGTCAACAAGCTGGAGCGCCACAGAATTTTGCAGGGCCGCGCTTAGATGTTGACAGGAACGAAAGCTCTGAAAAGAAAGCAAAATGCTACTGTGTCTTTTCAACGTTCCTTTGAGCCAGTATTTTAACTTTTTCTCTCAAGAGAGCTGGGTCTACACATAGTAGCTATCTCCTTGTTTGTTTGTTTATTTTGTTTTTCGAGACAAAGTCTCACTTTGGAGTTCAGGGTGCCTTTGACCCAGGTTGGCCTCAAATTCAGCAGTCTTCCTGTGACAGCCTCCCAAGTGCTGGGGTTATAGGCAGGTGTCACCCCACCGGGCCTCTTTGTTGATTTAACATAATGGCGTGGCCATATGCTCTCTGTGGCCATCTTTAGACCTGTCATTGTTGAGATAACTTGTTTGAGGTGTCCTGGCAACCCAATGGTATGAGGGGCCAAAGCCAACTGTTCCTCTGCCCAGTGGAGAGGACTTTAGAAGATTAGTAATTCACTCAGCAGAGCAGACAGAGTGCTGGGGATACATGAAGATGGGATTGATTTGGAATGGAAGAATCGAGCAAGCCTCACAGATTTGAGATTTATGCTGAAAGGGGAATAGGATTTCAGCAGGCAGAGGAAACAGAGTCTCCTCCTGGGCATGGGTGAAGCCTTCCCTTGTAGTTCCCAGGGAGTCCAGGCAGAGAGGGTGGCCGCCCAGGAGAAGCAGGAATGTGGGGGTCAGTGTGTAACACACTTCTTCGATATCCCAAGGCTTTGGGGGAATAGAGCAGTTCCTCCTCGGCTGGGGTGGGTCCGCTGTGCTGGAAGCAGGAGGGCTGAGTAAGGGAGGGAAGGAAGCAGGTGTACAACCCTCAGAGCAGCAGAAGGATCTGAAACCCTGGATCCATTCCTTCCTGAGACCCAGCCTCACGTCTTGCATCGGGCTCTATAAGACATGCTAGTACCCTTGACTAATGTCTTGTTTTTGCGTTATCTGGTTTTAAATTGGGGATCTGTCACTCCAGCCAAAAAAGTCCTGATTAATCCAATTCCATTATTTCCTCTCATTAGTCAATGACTAAATCTAAGATGTAGTGCATTTTTCTTTCTCTTTGGTCACACTGCAAAGAGATGTGCTAGAGAGCTGCAATTAACACTCCTGCCCTGGGCGGCAGAGTGCATTGGGACAAACACCCCCAGGAAGGGAGCGGCGGGGCAGCAGGCTGTGCCCAGAACAGCTCGTAGCCTTGGGCACAAGGAGGCGGGGACCCTTCTGCGGCTGGGCTCAGGGGGGTGTTGTTATTTGGGACCTAACCTGCGACTCCTGACGAAAAGTATTCAGTGGAGTTAGAAGTATTCTGTCTTCTCAACTACGAGCGTCCCCAACCACGCTTGCGCTTCCCGACCCCAGGGTTCTCAACAGAAGCTCTGTGTCAAGGACCCTGGAGACAAGTTCTGTACAGCAGCTTCATCGAAAGCAGCAATCTAGGTGTTTGCAAAATAAGGACAATAATTGTCCACGAGAATTTTTAACATTTCAAGTCCGGGTAGCCGTGTAGACAATCACACTGCTAGCTCTCGTTTCTCAAGCTTGAGCAATTTAAGGACCAATGTGTTTTCATATCTTTATAGTCCTGCTGTTGTATATTTCAAAATCTATCATGTCAATGGGAGGCAACTAATTTATAGCAGTGAATTTAAAAATATATCTGAATGACAATTATCTTTTTTATTCTCTTCATTTCATTATTTATTAAGTTTACATCCTGTTTCTTATTCAGTTCTCATATTTCTCAGGAAATACTTGGCTATTTATCTGCTTCTTTTTCCTCCTTCACCTCTTACCCCAACAACATGCTTTTGAGTCTGTTAGAATGGAACCCAAAATGCGAAGACACAGCTTTAGGAGGTGCTGTGTAGAGCCAGCGTAAGACAGACCGCCCTTTTTCCTAAGGCTTCTTTCACTATTCATTATGGCAGGAAACCCAGTTTTGTTTTTGAACAAAAATCGAATCAGTCGTGTTCAACACATGCTCTTTTTGACACACACACCTTGCAGCATGGCATGGGGGTATGCACTGGATAATCGCTCATTGTATCTCGTTCCTCTGATATTTGAAAAAAACAATGATGACATGGAAATAATTTCAACTATTATGAAATAACAAGTGAGTAGTAAAGCCTTAATGGTTATTAAATTCAATTAGATTTTCTTCACTGTGGTGCACATTTCTCACAACTAGTATAATAGCTCTTTACTTAGTACCTATGTGTAAATTATTATCTTATGGTTTCAAATACTCACATGCTAAAAATGCAAAGTGCTTAAAAATGCAGCTATTCATAAAATCAGGACAGTGGCTGAAACTGACAACTGAAACTGACTGTTTACATACCTAGAGCATCGAGAGCAGGAGACAGCATGGCACTTTTCTCAGCAAGAGATAGTGAAACACAGGGCTGCTATCCTGCTCAGGTACCAGGCATCTGTTCAGAGTCCAGCTCTGCATTCTGGATCAGGCTCATGCGTCTGTTACCGATACGAGCTAAGGTTTCTCGCCATTTATCCGGGATGCTTGACATGTCCATCACATTGAGAGCCCTGGTGTGAACTGAACACTATTTGCAACACCTGAGGACAGCTAAAAAGTTTTATAATTTCCAGTCTCAGAAAACTTGCTATTTATCAAATTCTTCAAGTTCTTCTCATCTCTGCTCAATAGAGTACAGCAAAGCCCCTTGCCTTTTTTTTTTCCTTCCCTGGTATTGGAGACTGGATCCCAATCCAATTTCTACCCTCTTTTATTTTTGAGACAAGATCTTGCAGTCACTAAGTTTCCCAGCCTGGCCTCAAAGTTTCAACCCTTTTGCCTCAGCCTCCCAGACTGCGGGGCTTGGCCTACCTCCCCATGCCCAGCTTTCGGCTTCCCTTTTTAAAAGAATGCCTATTTTTATGAAGCGTCAGCCTATCAAGGACATGCACTGAAGGCCTGCAAGGAAAACCATTTAGAAATGAAATGAGCCGTGTTTGTCATAATGTTACTTTAATATTTTCTTTTTATTTTTTCTTTACTGATACACAGACTATGAGCTGTGGCTCTAACTCTAACCCAGAGGTGAGAGAAGGAACTTGGTCAGATCATTCTGCCAGGAAGTTTATCCACAAGGAGATTATTTTACTGGCATTTACAGGACCAGAGCACATATGCTGAGCGTATTTTCTGGGTGTGTAGATGGTTTTGTTAGAGTTGTATACACTTTTTCGGTTTCATTCTCATGGTTTCCTAAGACAAGTGTGGTCTTGAACATAGTTTGATGACTCTAACAAGGATCAGAATTATGACTCTGAGCTCCTGAGTAGGCATGCAGAGCTATGCCATGCAATCAGGTAGGCACTCGGCACATGCAAATTTAAACATCACCCTCCAGCTCGAGCCAAAGCCTCCATAAGCAAAGTGCTTACTGTGAGTGAGTACTGTGTCCTCACCACAAGGTCTGCAGGCTGTGCTGGCCACATCCTTGGGACTCAGTGTCTGTGAGGCCACCACCAGGGAGTGTGTGAAAAACACAGAGCCCTGGCTGTCCCAGACTTGCCAAGTCAGTCTGCTCTTTGCTAAGATCCTCAGGTGTACCCAGGGTCCCCAGGTGATTTGTGTGCCATTCACATTTAAGAAGCTCTGATCTGGTGGGCTAGGGGTGCAGCTCAATGGTAGAGCACAAGTCCCTGGATTCAATCTCTTTACCTTCTTCTTGATTCCCTCCTACACTGTAATAGTAGTTAAACATTTCTTAAGTCCTTACTCTGAGCCACACATCGTTCTAGGGGTTTCATAGGTTTTGACTCACCAACCCTCACAACCGTGTGGGGTCTTCTATCATTAACCCTATTTTGCACTTGAGGATTCTGAGACACAAAGAATGCAGACAAGCTGAAGTCAAAAGGACTGAGCCAAAGTCCAACTCGCTGGTGCCAGGCCAGGCAAAAGGGCCTCTGCAGTCTGCTGGCCGTTCCTGGAAGACAACAACTTCAGAGGTTTCTCTCCGGTCTTGTTGCAGAGTCCAAGAGATCAAGGAGACTGATAGGGAAACGGAAGGGCTTCTTGGGTTGAGGTGCACACCTGCTCGGTTCGACCTTATGAGGTCCAAAATGGCTGAGCAAGCCCTGAAGGAAAGGCTCCAGTTTTTATACATTTTGCTGAGGGGGCTGGGGAAGGGGCAGGTGCGGGTACAGAAGAAAGACTCTCATTTCTTCCAAGGTTGCAGAGCAAGACTCTCAAAGCAATTAAAGGCAATAAACAACTTAGCCTTGACAGAGACAGAGCCTTATGAGTCCTGAGGGAACAATATGACAGAAACTCTGTTCCAGGACATAGCTGCCAATCTTATCTGTACCAGAAGAAGAAGTGATAGCTACAGGGGAGGAGGGATAAGGATTCGAGGGCTATTGCTTAAGGCCGGGAGAGCTTGCTTTTCTTAAGGCTGGCTTCAGTCTGAGCTCCAAACCAAATTCACCTTCCAAATCCATACAGATGCAGGCCGCAGTTCTACTTATCTCCCTAAGAAACTTCCTTATTTGGATTTGCTGGCCTTCTCGGAGATGTCCTGGCCGAGCTCCTCATTTTCTCCCTGTCTTATCTCCTTGGGCTCATTTTATTGCTCAACTCTTTTCCCAGATTCCTAGGAAAAATCCAAGAAGAAAGAGCTGCCAGTTTTAACTCCTGCCAGAATCCTAATGCAACCTGTCTCACAGGACAGCGCAGGCCCCGCCCGAAGAGCAAGAAAGAATCAGCTGCTTCCTGCCCCACCTAAAAGGCTTGGGGTGAGTCATCACTTTCCTGCCCCAGCCGAGGCTGGGCTCCTCCAGTCCCTCCCCAAATGCCTCAGCTCCCAAATTCCCAGGCCAGCCTGTAAAGGCTCGAGCGCTAACCATTTCAGAGTCTGCTCTGAATCTCATAAATTAAACATGACCGCACTTAAAGCCCTGAAGTGCCCACTAGCCGTCTTGAAATGAACTCCGTTGGCCTTTGGCAGATGCCAAAGTTCTAAGTACATTAAGCCCAGTGGGGGGGCCTTGCGCTGGCCCGGCACTCAGATGACTAAACAGTATGAGGGCAGCCAGCTGTGCTCGGCACCAGTCAGCCTCACCGGCTTATTAAACAGGTAGTGTGGTGTATTTGTGACGTATTGCTTAGAACCGAGATGAAGCACCACCAGGACAACTTTTACTTCTTGCTTTCTGGAAGGGCTGAGATTGTCTCTATACCCAGATGGATGTCCACCTATATGTGCAGTAGGTGCTCAGTAGATATTTACTAAGAGAAGAGGTACAAATGAATAGGGATTCACCAGTTAATGCTATTACTACTCAGTAGGTAGAAGATGCTTCATGAGACCTTGTAGCTCTTTAGGCTTTTTCAGCTATCCCAAGATATTACATAAAAACTCAGATTTACCTTAGTCTGCTTAATAACTGGGAAGGTTGGAAGTGAGTGAGGTTCTGATTTGGCTACCACCCAATCTGGAGCGATAAAATTCAGTCTTCTTGTTTGCACTTTGAAGCTTTGTCATTTGGCAGGGAAAGTTTTGTGGCAACAGAATCTTTCAGGAGGGCAGATGCAAAGCCCACGGGCAGGGGGCTCCGGGTCTACAAGGATTGCTGGTTTTTTCATGAGGACCCTTGAAAGGAAGAAGGATGTGGAAGTTAGGCAGACTCAGCAAACAAGTAAGAAGCCAGCTGGGGCTGGGCTCATGCCAGGACTGGCCTCTCGGGTGCTTGTCTCTGTCAGGACCCAGCTCCAGAGCACCAGGCCAGAGCACTTAGCTCAGATGTTTGCCAATACCTTCACCCTCCTGGAGGCGGAGGGGAAGGTCGCGGAGAAGGGACGCTTACATCATGCTCCCTTTGCTCAGCTGGCAGCGCCATCCTTCACTGCACCCTTTACTGTCACCCGGTATTCTGCAGACACCCACGCTGGGTTTTTCCCTTCCAGCCTGTGAGATGGAAAAGCAGACTTCCTGATGTTCAGATAGGACTCTGATCCTTAAATGGCCTCATTAAAATACCAGGATTTTAAAATTTTTTTAACTTAATTTTTTATTACTACATATTTGTTGTATAAATGATCACATTCGTCATAGGGAATGTACAGCTGCACTTAACATACCTTAATTCTTTTTTTCCTACTCCCCTCCTTTCCCTTCAACTCTTCTTCCCCTCCCCATTCACAGAAGCTTTGTTTCCATTTTTTCATTTCATTCTTTCTTTCCTTTTCCGTCCTTCCTTCCCCTCCCTTCCCTGTTCCCCTTTCCAGTGAACGTGTTCTTCCTGTTTCCCGATATCTCTCCTCCAGTATGCTCCGTGTTTACCCTGTGGGTCTCTCACACAGGAGAAAGAATGCAATACTTAAACACATGTATTCAATTTATCTCACATAAGATTGTGGTCTTGAGGTGCATCCATTTTCCCACAAGTGATCCAAGTTTATCCTTCTTCATGGCAGAGTAGTACTCCACTGAATGTAAAAATCACATTTTCTTTATCCATTCCGCTGATGTGCATCTGAGCTGTTTCCCTGATTTAACTATTACAAACTATGCTGCTATAAACATGGGTGTACATGCATCACTGATAAAGCACCAGCATTTTTTTTAACAGTTTAATGTATTTTAATAGCAAACTTAACAGGATCAGCACAGAAAGACAGACAACATTAAAAACATGTACTAGCATGTAAGACAACTTAGTCAGAAAAGTACAGTGACTGGATGCAATCCACTGTATGATAAAAATGCTACAAACACCATTTAGTTGCTGTCAATAAGAAATTTACTTGTTTTTTAAAAAATCCAGATGCTGGCATTGTCCAGAAAAATCTAACAGATTTTTTTTTTTTTCCCCCCCTCCGGTACCGGGAACCGAACTCACGACCTTGCACTTGCCAGGCAGGCGCATTGCCGCAGAGCTAAATCCCCAGCCCAGATTTTTATTTATAACTGTTATAAAGTTGAAGTGCTGAAACTTGTTCACTGAAACATTTTGACGTGCATTAATGCTTCACATCCCTGCACGCATATTAAAAATTCACACACAAATGAAAATGGAAAAACTGCCAATACCTGATTTCTGTGCCCTGTTTCCCACCTGCAATCCTGTACTTGGGTACATTTGACCCCATGAAAAAAAATCTAACACTCAGATCTACCAATAACTGGCAGAGAAAAAATTTTCGAGAATGAAATGTTTCCCACTTAGTGGGCTCTTAAGCACGCTCTCCACATACACGCCATGCAGCTGGATATATTTTGGCATAATTGTTACATGTTTGGCATGGATGGCACACAGGTTGGTGTCTTCAAACAGACCAACCAGCTAGGCCTCACTTGTCTTCTGCAAAGCACTGAGAGCTGCGCTCTGGAAGCGCAGATCTGTTTTGAACTCCTGAGCAATTTCTCGAACCAGACGCTGGAAAGGGAACTTGAGGATCAGAAGTTCAGTGACTTCTGATAACGTCTGATTTCACGGAGAGCCACAGTCCCAGGCCTGTAACGATGAGGTTTCTTATCGTTCACCCCTCCAGCAGAGGGCGCACTCTTATGAGCGGCTTTTGCAGCCAGTTGTTTCCTGGGCACTGCACCACCGGTGGATTTACGGGCAGTCTGCTTGGTACGAGCCACGGTACACGGGCCTCCTTACCCTCTTCTCCTTTGGCTGGAGCTCTGCGAGCGAGGGGCGGCCCTGGCGTTAGAGAGCGACTGCGGACGGTGGCGGCTGCAAACGCAATACAGCACCAGCATGTTTAAGAGCGTTGTGTTTAGAAAGCTTTATGCAGACTTTCCAAAAACTCTTGGAGAGGCTTTTGGTCCGTGGGTATGAGCATGGGTGCCATTAGCACATAGCTCAGGGAACTGCTTCTAAATGAGGCTGTGACAGGAGCAACAGGGAACTTTTCCTCTCAGAGAGAAGCCAGCTCTTTGCACAACAGCCTAAGAACTTTAAACAGTCTTTATTAAAGTCGTGAGAGTTTAAAGTGTGGTGATTACCGGAGTGGTGATCGTTAGACACGGCCCTTCACTTTGTCAAAGCCCTGAGGCGGTGCGGCATCTAACCCCAGGTGACTGTCCTTCCCCCTGTGTGCCTGTCAGCAGTTACCTTTAGCTGGGATGAAAGAGACACAACGCTGAATTTAAATCAGAAGTTTTGAGTTCAAACTCTGATCTGTCACTTATTGGGGGGGCAGGTGTTCCTAAAATATTTACTCAAAAATTTTTATTTTCTGAACCTTGGTTTACTTATCTGTAAAAAAACAAAAAAAATCATTAAATGTATCTCGTTTCCTTGTGAGGATTATGTGTGCTCTCAAGACGGAAGTTAGGCTTTCAATTAGTACCAGACAGAGAATGAATCACCCCACACCACTGGGAACAGGTCACATGCCTCGACTGGCATGCAGCTTCCTTTCAGTGATGGGACAGGTCTGGCTTGTCTTTCTCCCTTCATGGCTGCTGAATAAATAAATGCATGAATGAATGAGCCCTGCACCTCACAATACTGTGAGGACGCGGTTTGTGGGGAGCTCTGCAGGCTGCAGAGAGCAGATCTGCGGGGTGTGGGAGCAGTCAGTGGGACAAAATGGAAGTAACCGGAGGCTTTTCTCATGAACTGCACTGAGAAAGCACGGGCCCCTTGCAATGGCACTGAGTGAAGTCAACTGTGTCAGCACAGACCAGCACACGGCGGGGACTGGCCACTGCCTGGGACTCTGAGCAAAATGCTCTGACAGCTTTATGGCCTGGGAGCACCTGGGCCAAGGAGGACAGGGAGTCAGGGGGAGGACTAAGAGCAGAAAAGTACTAGAGACTAAGTCAGGGTGGAAAAGGGGTCTTCCAGGGCTCCCCTGGTCACTTGAGAAAGGCCTTGCTGATCTAGGAAGAAGACCTCCAGTGGAGGTCCCTGGGCTGGGCATGCAGACGTGTGTAAGAGCCTTGGCCGGCAGGGCCTGAGCCCTTGACTGTGCTGGCTGGGCACCAGGTCTGGGGTAGGGAGGACAGGAAGCCTTCATCAGGGCCTGTGGCAGGACCTGGAGCGGGGGGAGATCGCATAGGTGTTTGGCCAGGAGCCAGACTCCTCACCTAGCACAGTGCATTTAACAGATAAAGCAGCCAAGAGACTAAGTGACTTGTCAGCTGTTCACTTGGATTGGTGGGTATGGAGCTGGGACCAAAACAAAGTTCTTTCGGTTCTACTTTGATTATCTCACACTGCATGAGAGTGGATGTGAAGAGTTATAGCTGCTGATATGATGAGAGTCGCTATTCTGCTTTGGCAAGTGGTCCAACCCTGACCATTCAGGGTGAAGCTCAGCTTCCAAAGCCTGTGCGTCCTGTAGACAGGATTTCCAGCCCATCACCTGTGCCTCCGCTGTTAGACCTGTGCCTATACAACGTTATGTACAGAGTGGATGCTGCACATGTAATTTAACGTATTAATCAACTGACCTTAAAATGAAGAGTATCCGGGACTAGCTGGGTGGGTGCAGTGTAATCTCAGGAGCGCTTAGCATAAGAGGAAAGCAGAGGCTGCCAGAGGGAGCAGCCAAGGGAAGTGTGGTGGGGTCAAACCTAGAGAAAGATCTACTGCACTGTTGTTGGCTCTGAGGATGGACAGGACACAGGCCCATGAAGTTATGGCCTCCAGAAGCTAGAAATGACCGGTAGCCAATAACCAGCAAAGACACAGGGACATCAGTCCAACAACTACACGAGAGAAAACTAAATTATGCCAAAATTTGAATGACAATGGAAGTACATTGTCCCCCAGGGCCAAGGCTGGGTGACCCTAAGTAAAGTACTGAAGTAAACTCAGCTGGACATATAACCTACAGAAGCTGGAGTTAGTAAACAGGTATTGTTTTATCCCATTGAATTCACGGTCGTTTGTTGTGGAAGCAAACACACAGATCAAAAGCACAGGGGGAAGATCATCCCGTCTGCCTTCCTCACCACCCTGTCATTCCTGCTCTCAGAACTGGCAGCCACTCCCTTAGTCTGCTGGTCCTTTGGGAACCTGTGAAAAATACTGTTGGGAAGTTCAGTCCAGAAAATCTGGAGTGCAGCTCAAAGGTGACGGTAAGTGTCTAGGGTCAGCAGACACTGGGCTCACTTTTCTGACGTCAGGCGACACCTGGCACCATTGTCCCCTTCGACCTGTGACATACCCAGTAGGAAACTTTCAGGTCAAGGAGCTGGGGTTGCCAGGTAAAATACAGAATGCCCACTTAAATCTGAATTTCAGTTTAAAGAGATGAATAATATCCTAGTAATTTTATTAAGTCCTAAACATTGCAAGGGACATGCTTCTACTAAATGTATGGGAACCCTAGAAGGGGCAGACATTAAAAATTAGAGTTTTCTAGGGCAAATAAAATTGCCTAGGGAAGTAGTTAAGTGGTGACCTCAAATTGATCTGGAATTCTCTTTCCAGGACCAGTGCCCTTTTGTTCCGGCCACAACCAAATCTGATATCAGGAAATGATCTTATGTCAGAGACTTACACTTCAGTGGGAATTTCTATCAGCAGAGTGTCTGCATCTTTAAACCTATGCAGAAGGTAAGAGCTTGCCTCCTGGTAATGTCAGTCTGGGTACTGCTGAGCAGGTGGCTGATGCCTTCAGTCTGGATTCCTTCCCAAGGCAAGGGGCTGCAGTGCGGCTCTTGAATGTCTTCCAAAGACCTGTGTGTGGAAGGTCTGGCACCAGCCTATGGGGCTGTCAGGAGGTGGTGGAACCTTTAGGAGATGAGGGCTGGCGGAAGTTAGGTCACTGGCGCACCACCTTTGGAGGGAGTATTGGGATCCCAGTTCATTCTTCTCTCTCTCTCTCTTTTTTTTTTTTGCTTCCAAGAGGTGCCAGCAAGAGGTGAGCAGCTTCCTGTGCTCACTCCTGCCATGATGGACTATGTTGCCACAGGCCCAGGGTAACAGGGCCAGTGGCCATGGACTGAAACCTCTGAAGCCATGAGCTACAATGAACTGGCTTTGTTTTGTTGGTTTTTTTAAATGAGATGTCACTATGTAGTTTAGGCTGGTCTTGAACTCCCTATGTAGTCCAGGCTGGCCTTAAACTTGAAGCGATCTTCCTGCCTCAGCCTCCTGTGTGCTGGGATCAGAGGCGTGCACCACCATTCCTGGATGTCCTCCTTTTAAGTTGATTTTAACAGCAATGAAAAGCTATCTCATAGTCAGAGGGTCGGGGAAGATCTGGGTTTTCGAGTCAGGCAAATCTGTCTTCTGATCCTGATGTCGCAGCTCTCTGCTTTGTGTCTTGGAATACGTTAATATTTCTCAGAACCTTTATTCTCACTTAAGGTACACTTATCTTCAGGATTATTATGAGGGTTGAAATGAGTGTATACATGTAACGTATCTGGAGTGTAAACATATAGTAGATGCTCAGTAGATATTATTCACCTTTTTCTTCCTGAGCTCAGACAAAGTAGCCATATGCTTATTCTATGCTGTGGCAAAGATGACCAGGTGTAAGGCCATCTATAGGCTCCCTCCTAAAATGCCAGCCTGTGAGGTTAAAGGGCAAAGACTGGATTCAGAATTATACAAAAAGGACGCTGTGCCCTCATAATAGATCCCCAAGATCACTTATGCGTGCACCGTGACAATGGGAGGAACCCAAAGAGCATCGCGTACCAAGGTGGCTCCCGGTGCTTCCCACGTGCTAACCCACGACGACCCGCACGGCCCGTGAGGAGACGCTGCTGTTGCCATTTCCAACCCCTGAGGGACGAGGAAACGAGTCCTTGATGGTCAGATAACTCCCTCATTCACCAAGCCAGTTTATAGCAGAACAGATTTTTTTATCTAAATAATTAGGTCCAGAGTCCTTGCCATTAACCATCTCACTATACTTTCTGTGTATCAGGGTGTCTAATTTATGCTCCTTACTTCATTTAACTCTCACTCTAAGATCTATTAAGTAAGAATTCCTATATTCCTTCCCATCTTACAGTTTGACCATCAGGTAGCAAGTGGGGAAACCCATCTCCAAAAACAAGGAGCAGGATGGTACTCCAAATCTTCAAATCTTAATACACTGCATTTGCTGACACTAAATTGTGCACATTTCTTGTGAACCTCACAAGACTGACATGATATAGACTCTTGCACTTCAGGACATCATTTATTCTAGATGTTCCTTGGGGTCTCAGAGAAGCTCCATCCGACCCCTCAGGAGGAGTTGTCTTTCTGGCCTCTTTTGGCAGATTTCTTTTCAACACAAGGGTGATCACCCCGAAACAGGATCCCAGTAGACAGGTTTTGTTCATCTCTGATGCAGCACTCTCTTGTGTTTTTTTTTTTTTTTTTTTGGTGACAAGTGAATCAGGTTTCCATTAAAAACACTGATGCCGAAAGGGAAGAAAAGAAAATGAAAGCTCTGGCATGACTTGGGAGGACAGTCCTTGTCTTAACCCTGGAGCCCGGAGCGGAAAGTTGGTGGCTCCACCTGAAAGACGAGAGTGCGTCAGGCAGCTGCTTGGGGAGCAGACAAAACCACAGAGCAGACAGCAGTGCGCACTGCGCACGGGTGAGGGACAGGAGGCAAGCACTAGTTCTGAATCCAGGGCTCAGCCTCCCGGGGCGGGATTGCGTTGCGAATCATGATGTCACTCGGGCCATTCCCACGCCTGTGGCCCACTTTTGAAATGACTTAGCAATGGGTGCAGAAGCCAAATTCAAAATAAATTACTCTGTGACTCAGACTGTTCATCTCTGCTTTGACAACCAATGCAAACCACTGGGACTTCAGCTTGTATCTGGCAGAAAGATGGTATAACATATCACAGAGTTCTCTTAATCGTACCCTGCGACCCCAAGAAAGTGCCAGTTGTGTACAGGCGAGGAAGGGGACTCACTCGCCCTGGGGACAAATGCTGGCATTGTCTTGCACTAAAGGCCTCAGGGAAGAAGTTAAGGACGCAGCCTCTGGAGTCAGACACCTTGTGACTCTTCAGCCCCTCCTGCCCAGAAACAGCAACCTCTTCACAGCACTCCAATGAGAGGAAAAGCGACAGAGGGTGCCCTGTAGGTATGCAGCAGTTGTATGCAATTTCTACTTTTGCAAAGAGTTGCAAAAGAAAAGAAAACAAAAATGAGGAGAAAGTCCTTGATTTTGTTGGCTGTGACTTCTTATAAGTGAGATGCCTTGTAGCACCCTGCATACCCAGGAGATTGGGGAGGTAGTGCAGGCCTCCCGCTGCAGCACCATCCTGGAAAGAACACACCCCAGCTCCTCACAGAGGCTGTGGTCCCAGAGGACCACTGTGAGTTCGAAGCCAGCCTGGGCTTAAAAGTGAGTTTTAGGTCAGCCTGAACTACATAGTGAAACTCTTGTCTCAAAACCAACCAAACAAAACCTCTAATACAATGGCTACATCTTTTGTAACTATAGTACAATATCAAAACAAGGAAATTAATACTGAGACTGTCTGTGTGTGTCTGTGGTACTATATCATTTCACCACCTGTCGATTCATGTCGCCATCACTGGAATAAAAGTATGGAACTATCCCCCTTCACTACAAAAATAAGTCTTGCATTATCCTTTTATAAGATACAGCTAGTCACAATCTACTACTGTTAACATTTTGCGAGTTTTAGTGAAGTGTACAAATTTCCTACTGTAACTTCCCTTTAACTTCTCCCATTATTAGAAAATTGTCCTATTTCCTCTATATACACTGGAACATATCAGACATTACTACCAATTTTGCTTCAACTATTAAAGACAACTTAGAAAATTTCAGAAAAAGAGGGAAATCTATTGTATTTACCCATATTTTATTATTTTTTTCTTCTTTCTTTAATATAACCTTCTTTCTTAAGGTTTCTTATTTATCGCTTCCTTTCTGCTAAATGAAATTTCTTTGCCATTCTTTTTCAACAGTTCTGCTAGTAAAAATTTTTCTTTTTATTAAGCCAGCTCTTGGTTACTATAGCAAAATAGCTAAGATAATCAACTTAAAAAGAGGAAAAGTTTATTCCAACTCACCATTAGGTAGGGTTCAATCCACAAACTGACGGCTCTGTTACTTTGAGTATATGGTGGCACTGTATGTGATGATGGATGGATGTCACAGAGAAGGCTGTCACCTCATGGCTGGAACTCAAAAGATAGGAGGAAGAGGAAAAGCTGGGGTCCCACAATCCCTTTCAGAATGTGCCCTCACTGGACCCCCACCTTTTAAAGGATCCATCCCATTCCAGTAGTGCCAGACTGGCACACAGCCCTTGACACACAGGCTTTGGGGGACATTTGATCCAAGCTATAGTACCTTTCATGTGGGTATCTCTTGATTTTCTCTTCATTCTTTAAGGATGTGTTCATTGGATATAGAATTCCAGCTTCACAACCCTTTTGATTAACACTTAAGAAATGCTGAGGCCCCCAAGGTTTCTGATGAGAAATCTGGCATTCACAATTGTTTATCCATTAGAGGTAAAGTGTTATTTCTCTGTTGTTGCTGTAGAACTTTTTCCTTTGTCTTTAACTTTTAGGACTTTGACCTTTGTACAGACTTATTTGGGTTTATCCCGTTTTGGATTCTCTGAGATTTTTGCTGTAGGTCATATTCTTTGCCATGCTGGGGGAGACTCCATGACTCTTTGTTCAAATCTTTTTGAAGAAAAGCCTCCCTTTTTCTTTCCCGGGACTCTGACGTCAGAGATCTTTGGTATTTTCCATAGGTCTCTGAGGTCTTACTCACTTTCCTTGTTCGGCTTGTTTTCTATCTGTTGTTTCAATTGCTTACCACCTATTTTTCTTTTGGTTCACTGATTCTTTCCTCTGCCTCTCTATTCAGCTGTTAAACCATCCACTGAGTTTTTCATTTTGGTTGTGATATTTTGAGTTGTAAAATTTCCATTTGGTTCTCCTGCATAGCTTTTACTTATTTGCTCAGATTTTCTGTTTTTTCATCTGGTTCAAGCATGTTCAAAGTCACCCCATCTATTCATCACTACCTCTCTAGCTTCCAGCACAGTGTAGGATTTGTGGAAATAAATACAGATATGCATGCAAGCACAAACTGTTTTATACAGTTTTTCTTCCTATATAACTAATATTAATATTGTAGTATATACAATATACTTACAGCCCTTCTAGTTTACTTATCTTTTTGTTTATGTGTTTATGTGTTTGTGTGTGTATATGTTGCTAGGGATTGAATCCAGGGCCTTGGGTGTGCAAGCACACACTCTGCCACTGAGCCATCTCCCCAACTAACTTTTCTCTTCTTGAGACAGAGTCTCACTTTGTTGCCCAGGCTGGCTTCGAGCCCTAGGATTCACATGTCCTCCAGCTTCAACCTCCCAGGTGAATGTGATGACATGCATTTGCCACCATATCTGACTTCCTAGTTTTTAAAAAAAGGAAATATACCTTTTATAGGTCAGTGGCAGAGCAACTGCCTGGGATGCCCAAGGCTTTAGGGTTAATCCCCAGTACAACAACAAAATTAAGATTTTTTTTTATCATTTTGAAGATGGCTTTTTGTCTTTCTATATATGAAGAATAATTTTATATACCACAACTATTTTTTTCTACAACACCACCCCTTGTTCAGAGAGAGAGAGAGAGAACATGGTGGGCATGTAGCTCAGTGCGAAGGCTTTGGGTTCAATCCTAACTGAAAGAAAGAATGCAAAGTTTTGGAATATCTAATGCACAGTGCAGATGATGGAACCTGACTAGACACATATGAGGATGGCTGGAATGTTCTAAAGACGTATCCCAGGTTGGCGATCGTGAACTTACAGTGTTACCAATCTATCGTGGTGTCTCTCTCAACCTGAAACCACCCTCTGCCTGGCTTGGTTCTTTCCATCATCAGACCTGCAAACAACATCACATTTTCAAAGGGACCTACAATAATACTATCTAAACAAACACCACTTCTGGGCCTTTGGTCGTTGTATTTCATAATTGAAGTACATGTCATTATCTGAAAGTATCTTGTTTATTTACTGGCTTATTCAGTCATTCTGTTTTATTTGTCCCCCGTTGGAATGTAGGTACCATGAGCAGATACTCGTTTATCTTATTCATCACTGGATTCTCCATACATAGGACAACGCCTGACACAGTACAGACTGCTTATAAACAAATATTATTGACTGTGTTAATAGTTAAGAACATGATATGATTTATGATGGATTCAAGTTTTCATAGGAAATAAAAGATAAGCAAAGATCACTGAGGAGTAAACCCTGAGCAGAAGGTAGGTGTTAGTGAGAAGAGAGACAGCGGACCTGCCTCCAAGGAGGTGACCAAGGGCTGAATGGTGACAGGTGCTGACCTCAGAGTCCTGGGAACCAGCTGTTAGGGCCCTAGTGGTGTAGGAGGCCTGGACACACTGGGGAACAACTCTCTGATATTTAGATGAGCAGTTACTGAGAAGGGGATATTCAAATGCCTGGACAGATGTGGGCAGGGTAGGTCCCTATAATGTTCCTCAAAATATCACCCAGGGACCTTCTGTTCCTGCACATGCACTGGGCAGAAAGGTGGGCCCTGTGTGAAAAGGCACTGAAGAAAAAGCTGCCCTAGAACCCCTTTGATATCATCCAGAAAACTACACAAGAGCCAGTGATCATTGCAGCGAAAAACTTGCTAAGATTCAGCCATGCTGTGCGAATCTTCCAGTGTGCACCAGCCAGTAGTAGGAGGAAGGATAGAAACATACTGGTAGTTGTTCCCCTTTTAGACGCTGGACTTGTGCTCAGAGAGTTAGAGAAGTGGGCTCAGCGGCACAGCGCCTGCCTGGCAAGCATAAGGTCGTGAGTTCAATTCCTGGTACCAGAAAAAAAAAACAAAAAAGAAATAGGTGTAGTTAGGCCAAGTGTGGTGGCCATGTCTGTAATCCCAGCACTCCATAGGCTGAGGCAGGAGGATCGCTGCAAGTTTGAGGCCAGCCTGGGCTACAAAGTGAGTTCAAGGCCAGG
>NW_004955429.1:23740548-23787312 GCF_000276665.1 Chinchilla lanigera
ACATAATAATAGACATGCATCCATTTATGAAATAGGACAGGAACAATACAAACATAACAGAGTTATGGATAGATTAGTAGGAAAATATCAATGGCTGCTATAATACATGGTGGTATCTTCCAAGTGGTTTCTGAGGAAGACAGAGATATGCAAGAAGGATCTAGCAAGTAGTTACAGCCTAAGGGTTGTCAAAAATAGCATATTACCTCCTCACCAGTGACTCCTGTCACTGAGGTGTGATGGCTGGAAGGAAGGCCAGGATTGAAAAGAAGGACCGAGAGATTTGCACCTATGTCTAGCAACAGGCTGTTTTCTTGTTCCTCCATAGTCATGATTACCCAAGGCTCCTCCATGGAGATGACAGTCTGGCCAGAGGGAGAAGGCAGAGTATGCCCCAGGCCCCCTCATTCCTGTTGGACTAACTGGTAGGATGGGTCTGAGCTCTGGGGTCTCTGCTTCAGAGGGCAGACTGATCTTCAGAGGGCAGACTGATCTTCTTTGCATTCAGGGCATGGCCCATGGGGCCTCTTAGGGCAGTTCCTCTTGAGGTGGCCTGGCTTTTAACAGTGGTAGCAGATGAATGCCATCACTGAGTTCTTCTTGGGGCCCTGGGAATCAGACTTGGGGTCTGTTTCTCTTAGTGCTACAGCAAAAGCAACTGCTTTTTCTTGGTCTCTTTGTTTTCTCTCCTTGGCCTCCTCCTCGTCATGGGTATAGAATACTGAGGAGGCAGTTCTTACTAACATCTCAAGTGAGCCATCTGGGGCGAAAGCCATTTTTTGTAGCTTTTTCTCTCCCATCGCATTGGGACCCCACAACCAGTTAGTGTCCTCTCCCCAACCGTCAGCACAGGCAACAGGAATCTTGCTGCAGACCTCATCGAAGCTCCACACACTCCTCCACCACAGCCTGTACTGTCAAGGGAAGAATGGCTTCCAGGGGGTCTCTCCAGGTATTGCACAAGGTCCTACTGGTTTACAGCTTCCGAATGGCTCTCATGACCCCAGTCCACAGGACCTCTGACTTTTTGCGTTTAGTCTGTAGTCTCGTGTGCTCCGAGTCCTTGTTCAGCAGCTGCCCCTCTGCTGACTCTGGACCTTTCTGGTTCTCAACGGCAGGAGAAAGAGAGACCCGTTGTATGGCATGTATTCCCAGGGGTTTCTCCATGTTGGAATGATTCACACACGTCCATGGGTGGGCCTCCGCAGCCAGTGCATGGTGGGCGAATTGTGTCATTGTTTCTCTGTGCCATGGTAGTTCTCAATTGAGTGGCGGCAGTTGGCCTGAGGGCTTCCCGGGGACTAGGGGCCTTCCTCCTGGGTGACTGTGGGGCCCTGCTAGAGCCCTGGATTTCACTGTCCACCCCTGAAGGGCTTCCTGCTCTCTACTACAGGACCACGAAAGGTGAGGAATAACCCACCTTCACCACGGGCTGTTGTGGGTTCTGTAGGCCCAGATGAGGGGTTGCAGCACAGTTAACTCACCTCTTCGTCTGAGTGTCAGTTTTACAGACCAGCATGTGTGGGCTGCCAGCTGCTCTGTGTAGGCATCTGTACCTGGGCCCAGTCCAGTGTCCACACACATCCTTCCTCTTTCCTGCAGGACAGATAAAAACAGGCCCGGTGAGGGCTTGCTTTACAGTATCCTAGAAATAAATGCTTGAATAAAATGAAAACACACGCACCCATCCCACTCCCCACCCCTCATGCACATCTCATCCTCAAAATTCCAATAATTTTCAGGGAGGACCCAATCAAAATATGTATTTCTAGTGGGTGAGGGTATAGCTCAGTGGTAGAACTTGCGTAAGGCTCTGAGTTCAAACCCCAGCACCAAAAAAACCCAAAACTTTTTAAAAAAATCTACAAAATTATACTTCTGCTAAAGGTACAGCTAACTTACATAACTGAAGGAGATTTTTAACATCTCAGTCTGAAGCATTCTGCTCTGATCTACCTCCCTGCTTCAAGGCTTCCACAAGAAGGCAAGACTGGTCCTTATTCAGGGCAGAGAGGACTCCCCAAAGCCCAGACACTTTCTACTCTGGGGTGCAAAACTTGTTATCATTTCTCCTAGGGCGGCTGCCATCTCCAGCAAGGGTGAGATGCCCTCCACCACAATGGGAAGAGGCTCTTAGTGGGTCTAAAGCTGTGGTCCAGAACTGGGTGGGAAGGGGCACATCCTGTATCTCTGTTTGAAACCCAAGTCAAATCTAATGCTCCTGTGGACCGGAAGTTTGGCAGCACCGCAGACAACGTCCTGGGGCACGGCTCACAGCCTCCCTGGGAGGAGAGAGGGAGTGCTGTGGCTTCCTCCAGAAGCGGTTCGCACAGGAGCTGTGGGCCCAAGCGAAGCAGGAACAGAACAGAGCACAGGCTTTGCGGTAGCGGGAGCCAGACTGTTGGCGCAGCGGGGAAGCGCCCAGGCCGCCTAGAGAGCCTGGGGTGGGGGAGGGATCAGAGACAAAGTTATTTCCCAGGATCAAGCCAGTGGGGAGTTGTGGCCTGTGAGGGTAAGAATCGAAATAAAGCGCAGCTCTCAGTTTAGGGTCACAGGTGTTGGGATACAGGAAAAAGGCGACAAAGACTTGGCCTTCCAGGGAATTGCTGCCGTTGTTAGTTTTTTGGCTGCTTCCTCCCACGTTCTGTTCCAGCTGCCACCATGGCTGCCTCGCCTGGGCCCGCAGGGGAAGCACAGGGAGGCCAGTTCCACCCCACAGTGCATGCAGAATTTTTAATATCACGCACAGTTGATGTCTTATCGAGAATATCCTCTCTCCATTTTCTCTGGTAAATATTTAAACCACCATTCTTCATACGTATGTGATAAAACTAACAGAGAAATTTCTCCTCAAAGTTTTCCAAAGTTTAATTCCACCCTGTTTGTGTGGGACTCCGATACTCATCAACACAGCTGCAAGAAAAGGAAAGAGACCGTTACATAATGGAAAGCTTGGAAACCCCAGCTGATATTTCCTGAGGATGCTAGAACTAGAAGCAAAAGATTACTGTTTGATGTCTGTGGCCCAGCTATGACACGTCCCGTCTCTTACTGGGCTCAAGCCAAGACCAAAGCGACGCCTGTCCAGGTGTCAGGTCTGAGACTGCACTTGTGAGAATCAGGCTCAGTGAAGTGTCGTTATCATTTACTCATGAACACAGTTTTAACTAACAGGCTTTGAGGAGCGGAACGCAACGGGAAAAAGCAAAGCAGTGTGCTGCTGTGGTGAGTGCAGGAGAAGCTGAAGACTTAGGTAAGCAGTAATACCCTCGGCCCTTGAGATGGAAACATCCGCAGGGGTGATCTTGTTGACCCCTCTCAAACTCGTACGTGAGTCTGAGCAGCGCTATAGAAACGCAGGTTGCTGTGCCTCAGCTCCAAAGAGACTGTTTCAATAGGTCTGTACAGGGCCCAAGAATCTGCATTTCAAAAGCAGCATCCTCTGCTGGGCAATTTCCATTTGCTTTTTAACTCTATTCCCTTTCCTTTGTCTATCCACCATGTGCCACAGGAGGCTGACACTTGGTGCGTGCATCAGCTGTGCTCTCTTGCATTCTGGAGCCAAAATGGCTTCAGCCAATAGGAAGCTTTTGGAAGAACTGAAAAAGTGGGAGGAGAGGTAGGCTGGACTATTAATTCCCCTTTGGCCACTTCCCCACCAGCGTGCTGAAGGCTGGGTCCTCTCGTCCAGCTCCTCTCTCCTGACTTCTCCAGTCCTCCATTTCTCACTCCTTGAAGCTGAAGATGCCAGCACCCAGGGGTACACCCAAGACCAACTGAACCAGGATCTGTAGGGAGAGACCCTCAGCACCCATACTCCCTAGGAGAGTCTCATGTGAAGCCAAGGTTGAAAACAACTACTCTAAACCAGAAGCTTTTGTTAATAAGCAGAGGCCGTTTCAGTATATATGAGGTGGGCCCTGAAATTCTGCACATCTAACATTTCCTGGTCCACATTCAGCTCCGAGAAACACTGTTCTCTACCAGCTTTTTTATTTAACAGATTAAGAAAGAAAAATCCAGAGTGAGAGAGAGAGAGACATGGAGAGAGAGAGAGAGACAGACAGACAGACAGACATGCAGAGAGAGAGAGAGACCTGTTTGAAAATACAAAGAACCAGAAACCAGGTCTCCCAAGTCTAATACTCTTGCCATAACCTCCACCAAAATCACAAACTGGAGATCTGAGATGATCCTTGGAAGTAGCAATGCAGAGGAAAAAAACAGTAGAACCTTGGGTGTTCTACTAAGAACTTTCTTCAACCCAGTTATTCCACAGGATACACACAGACACACACACAACAGACTCACATACAGCCCCTGGACACATGAGACACAAGGAGAAAGGAAATTTCCTGAGGCCTCACAGAAGCAGGTGCAAGCAGCAGCTGCTGGGAGAGGACTCCACTGGGAGCGCTTGCGGAGGGAGGGAGAACAGACCAGATGGTGTCAGCTCTTCCAGAGACCATGTCCCAGGAGTCCTGTGGTAAATTCTGTAATGCTTGGATCATTAGAGATGTCACAACTTTATCACATCATGGACTAAGTCTTTGGTTAAGAAACGACAAGCTACTGTCCTCTGATTCACAAATTTCCCCGAGACTGTGGTTTCCACTTAACCTTTAAACCTCTTAGCAGGCCTCTCCTCAGGCAGATTGGCAAGAATCCTCCCAGTATCCAAGCTCCTGCGTAGTCATCTCTCACACCGGCTCTGGGTTTGGTCACGGGGCTTACCTTGCTCAGCGGAACGAAAGCCCACCTCCCACAAGCAGATACTGTGTATGTGGGCTCTTGATACTCCTCGCCATGGTTGTAAGACAAAGAAAAGGAAAAAGATGTTACACAGTGGAAAGCTTGAAATTCCCAGTTGATGTTTCCTGTGACTATTGGAACTAAAAGCAGAGGGTTATAAAATTATGCTACGCTGTGCCCCATTGCCTGTTGGGCTCAAGGCCGAATCATAGCATCCCCTTTAGATGTTTGCTGCAAAGGGCTCACAGATTTGAGTCCGCCCTCTTGTGTTGCTCTTTGGAACTGTGGGAACACCGTGTGAAAAAGCTGAGGCTTCGTGGGATAGGAGCCCATGAGAAGCAGAGACAAGACATCCCCGCTGAAACCCTCCTGCTCAAGCCAGCCGGCCCCTGACCCCAGAGAGGCGAGCAAGGCCGTTTCGGTGCCACCTGAGTAGAAGCACACAAGTGCACACCCAGGCGAGCAGAGTCAGCCCAGAGCAGGAAAACCACTCAGCTAACCTTGAGCTAAATCCAATAGTCATTGGTTTAAACCTCGGAGCCTTGGTGTGGTTTATCACACAGCCAGAGCGCACGGATCCACCTCCAAACACAACAGTTTCTCCTGAGATGTTATAAGCTCCTGAGGCCCACGCATGTGTCTTGCAGCACTGTTTGGGGCAGAATATCAGAAACAGAGTGAACACACCTGTTATACTATCTATCACACAGCCTTTGAAGGGACCATTAGATCCGGACCCACAGATTTAAAGGCGTTCAAAGAGATATCGGCGAGTGAAGGAGAGCAAAGGCACAGAGCAGTGAATATATAATGAGAACCAATTTTCGTCAAACCATGACAAAGCCCCATGAACTATGCATGATTGTGTGAGCCGGGTGGACAGTAAGGAAGGATACACAGCAGGATGTGGTGGGGGACACTGATGGGAAAGGGGTATAGAAAGAGAAGAAGGGAGTGCATTTAAAACCCCCAAAATGTTCTTGTTCATTTAAAAAGCTACATATTTATCCTTGCCTAAATATTTCTTAAAATGTTAGTTTCTAAACTGTTAATAAGACAACCAAACTTCTCAGGTTGTAGGGTTTCAGTGGCACTTTTTCTTCTCTATACTTTTAAGAGTTGTTCAAATTTTATATTTAGTATGTGTTGTCATCAGTGTGCAATATAATCACCTGTTCTACTTCTCAAAAAATCAAATTCCCTGAATTCCACCCCAGGAAATCTGAAAGAGAGTCTCTAGGCACGGGCACCTGAACTGTGCCTTACAAATCAGCACCCTGGGCAATTCTAACTTGTGCTACACTAAGGAAATGCCGCCAGAGCGTCTCCAAAATGAAGGCTCGGCAGTGCTCATCAAAGCGCTCCCCACACTTGAGCTGGCTAATCAGACAGCCGTGAAGGGTGAGGCAGCTGGTGGTCACACTGCAAGTCTTACCTAGTTAACAGCATCTTGAACCTCTTTTTCTGGCGTTTGGTTTCCACTGTTTCTCCCACACGCAGGTGACTAAATCTCTTTTTGTTCATGGCTGTCCCATGATCAGGGCCACCTCTCCACGTCCTTCCCTGCACTACCATGCAACAAGCTATCTGCAATAGAGGGCTTGGCCCACATGCCTACCTTGTAAGTGACCTTACCCATATATTCATGTGTAGTCACTGTAGGGGCCCCGGAGTAAAGGACAAACCTGGCTACACTGCTGGATGATCAGACTGGGGGAGGTACAGCATTTAAGTATGTGGTGGGGGGCAAGACTGAGCCCAGATGTGGCTTGCATTCTATGAATTTATGGCCAGTTTTAAAAATTGGTAAAGTGTGAGCTGTCATTTTTTTCTGACTTGCATGGCATAAAAAGGGATTTGAAGGATTGTAAACTGTCATATTATGAGATTGATTTTTAAGCACTTCAGCAGAGAAGTGTGCATGTGCATGTGTGTGTGTGTTGCCCTTTATGATTCTTAAATGAAAACATATAATCTGGGGCTGTATAGTTAGCATGTGGAAGACCAATCCAGAAGCCCATTTTCCAGAGAGAAAACTCTAAGCCTTTCAGCCTTACTATAAAAAATGGATTTTACAACTGGCTTTTACATTGGCAAAGTGGCTGGGAGCTGAGCTGGGCGACAGCTTCAAACATTGTACAAGATGGCCCTCCTGCCCTGGGGGGACAGCAGTCCTGATACTTTGGCACGGTGACCAAGCTTTCCGTCACAGCCCCTCCTCCAGGCCTGCCCACGTCTGCCCAGTCCTGCTGCTGGGACGTTGCTGAATCTACCTCAGGCAACTCGCCCATGTAAGTTCTGAAAGAACAGAGAGCTGCCATCTCATGGAACTTACAGAACAGGCTCTACAACTGTTATTTGCCAGGTTGCTAGTAAATATTTGTAGGTGTGACAAGAGATGTTCTCTGTTGCTTTCTCTATAAGAAGCGCCCCCTAGAAAGGTGGTTTTGTTGGAACAAACTGTAGGTTGCCCTCTTTTGTGGCTTCTGCAAGTTTCCCCGAAGGCTCACGTGTTAAAGACCTGGCCGCCAGCCTGTTGCACTTCTGGGAGTGGTGGAAACTTTAAGAGAGCAGGCATTCTGGGAGGAAGTTCGGTGCTTAAGGGTGTGTCCTTGAAGGGATAGTGCAGCCCAACCTCTCCCTCTCTCCTTGGCATCCTGGCCTGAAGTGAGCAGTTCTGCTGTGGGCTCCCGTTGTTCTGTGCTGCCTCACCACAGACGCAGAGCAACGAAGGCTGTTCATCACGGACTGAAACTTCTGAATCTATGAGCAAAACAACCTTTTTCTGTTTTTAAGTGATTATCTCAGGTCCTTCGTGATAGTAACAGGAAGCTGACTACCACATCCTCACCAACTTCTAATTTTTGGTGATGACCTATATCTAATAATTCTTAAAAGGACCTAAAAATTGTGAATGGCCAAATTGGCTCAGGTTGTTCATAACATAAATGATCTAAAAAGTGTTTCTTCTTACACCTGCCTACCCTCCAACACAGCTGGCACTGCTCTGAGGGACTGCCCTGGGAAGAGCAGCCACTGCAGGGGATGTCAGCCTGCCTGCCCCACCCGTGAGAACCTGAAACCATGACTACTTGGCCCTGTCCTTGCTGGAGAGAATCTGGCTGCCCGAGCATGGCCATCTCTCCTGGAAGCCAGAAAAGCAAAATAAAACAGAAACCAGGACAAGTTTTTAAAATAGTGCTTTATCATACTTCTGCAACATTAGAGGGTGTCAGACAAGAGGGCTTCAAATGAACTGAAAAGCAATTCCTGAGTCAGTGCAGCAGGCCACAGGCTTGGGTGGGTGGCGTGATGGTAGAAGAGGAAATTTGGAGGACAATGTGGGTCAATATACTGAGCTAAACAATGCGATTACTAAGATATTTTGTGTGCTCATGTGCCAGAAACTATGCTAAGCACTTCTCTGTTTGTTTGTATGCTTATTTTAATGGCACTAGGAATCAAACCTAGGACTTTGCCCCTGCTAATCAAGCCAGTGAGCTATAACTCCCGCCTTATCCAAGAACTTTAAATTTATTATTTAAATCCATCTTTTCAACAGATGAATGAGGGAGGTGATATATTATCATGACCCTTTGATAGAGGAGGGAACAGGTGGAAAGTTGCTTGCCCAAGGTCACAGAGCTAGTACATGGAGGACGAAGGTTGCTGACATAAGAATGTGTGATGCCTGTGGAGCCCAAGCTCTCTATCACCATGTCCTGAAGAACCAGAACCTCAGGCACATGGAGCACTGAAGTCAGGGCAGAAGCATCCTCTGCATCAGGGGGTGAGGGTGCGCTGGGTCCTGCCTGGGAATGGCACGTTTGGGGTGGATGCGACTCCTTCAGTCCCACCGTGTTGCCTGGGGTGGGTGGTGAGGAGTGGCTGGCCTAGCCCCTGATATCTGAGGCACAGAAGACACTAGTGTGGTGCCCTGGGGGCATTTGCTCTTCTTCCCAGGTGAGATGAGAAGCAAGGACTGAACAAAAGCCCCTTCCCAAGACAGAAACAGAGAAAGGAAGGTCTGAAGGAGGGAAATTGGGACTATGGGAAAATAGGACAGGGAATGTTATGGAAGGCAGAGCATTGCCTAGTGCGATGCAGGGCCCTTGGCATTGTTTTGGTCTTCCCCAGGTTGACATTTGGAGCACTTCATTTTGAGTCCTTTAATCATTCAGTTCCTTCCTTGTAAAGTCAGCCACAAAACGTGGCAGTCACGCACCGCTCCTGACGTGGCTGACGAAGATCAGACCGCTCTCCCAGATGCCCTGCCCACTCCTTGTCTGCACTCAGATTGTTAGCACTGTAGTGTTGGTTCAAGCCTCTGGCCCTAATGGTTCTGCTGGTATTTTATTTTTATTTATTTATTTTTATTGGTATTTTAAATGTCACCTCTGGTTATGGAATGAGATGCCTAAGAAATTTTTATTGTCTGTGGAACTGATGGAAAGGAGACATTTGGGAAGAGAAGACAGGGTCCCTTCTCAGGTTAGAAATAATCCCAGTCACAAAGCAGAGGGAGCCCAGAGGTCTAAGCAAGGGTGCCTTTGGCAGCTGTACAACTGTGCCTGCAGGGTGCCAGAGCCAGAGGGAAACTACCCGCAGACACCGCATTCAGAACATCCCCGAGAGGCCCCACCGCACCACACCAGCACATTCCCGAGCCCCAGGGCCTTTCCTATGATGTAAGCACTTGGAACCGTTGCCTAGCCACACCTCTGGGCACCTCCCGTCCCGGGGGAGGGGCCAGACCTCGGGGCCAAGACTAATGGGAAATAAAGCCATCTGCGCCCAACAAGAGAGCTGCGGACTGGCAGTCCTCACAGAATCAAATCAGAGCCAGGCAGAAGTAGAGACTCTCAGCATGTACGCGTTACTAGGGCTTCTGAGTATGGCAGCAAGGACAGGAAAAAGGAACACACGGAGCAACACACTGACAAGTGGTTTTAGGGCCTGGTTTTGTTTGTTAAGCTTATGAAAGTAGAGCTGTTTCACAGGCAGATGGGTGTTTTGTTCAATAGCTTCTTGTTGGTGTAAGTTAGTACACAGCAAAGAAGGTTATTGTCATGGCTTCCGACCCCAGGGATATGTGATCTAGACAAGGAGATAAGACACATGACTATGGTACAAGGCAGAATTTGAGGCACTTGGCAGTACAGGACTCTGGAGGAAAAAGTCACTTCCACCTGGTTAAGAAAAGATTTGCAGAAGAGGTGGGGTTTGCCCTGAGCCTTGAGCCAGCAGCTTTTACGGAAAGAGAGAGGTGCAGGGAAGGGAAGGATTAGCCTGTGAAAGTACAAATGGGAAAAGGTAAGGGGGGCGGTTTAGTCTGATTTACGTCCGGGAAGGAAGAGGCAAACCCTGAAAAGAGCTGGGCCTTGTTTCTCCAGCCGCTCAGTGAGTCTGTAAATGATCCAGATTTTCTGCATAAATACATTCTTGGGCTGCTAAATGAATGAGAATGGACTTGGTTTGTTTGCAACAACAATGTTGTAGGGCATAGTTACAGGAAATTGTGTTTTATAATAAATCATTAGCAAGAGTGGATGAAATGATAATAATAATATTTATTGATCAACTCCTACATGCCACGTCCTTATGAGGTGTTGTTAATGCAACAGGAAACAGCAAAACCCTTTTCCTATGGAGTGTACCAATGAGTAGCTTTCACATTTCACAGATGAAGAAACTGAGGGCCAGAGACTGTAAAATCTGCCCAAGTTTGCACAGTTAGAAAGTGGCAGAGCTAGGATTCCAGAGCAGGAAGCCTCAATTCCACAGCCTGATATTATCACATGTGGGTCATGGTCAGGACTTTTCTAGAAAGACACAGGACCCCACACCAGTCTGAGGATTTGTAAGACACCTGCCTCTCAGAGATATTTAGGAGAGGTTGGTATTTTATTTTATTTTATTTTTTCTTGTTTTTTTGAGATAGGGTCTTGCTATGTAGCTCAGGCTGGCCCTGAACTCTATATGTAGTCCAGGCTGGCCTCAAACTCATGGTAATCCTCCTGACTCAGCTTCCCAAGTGCTGGGACTATAGGCGTGCACATCCAGGGAGGTTGTTTTTGGTTTTTTTTTCTTTAATGTGTGTAAGTATAGAAAGTCATTTACAAAAGCGTAATATGACTCTTCCTAACCCCTTCATTCTTCTTTTCCTTAAAAAAGATTTTCACATCAAAGGACATTATCAAGAATGTACAAGGACAACCTCCAGAGTGGGAGAAACTTGCAAATCATATATTGCATAGGGGGTTAATATACAGAATATATAAAGAACTCTTAAAACTCAACACAGAAAGACAACCCAGTTAAGAAGTGGGGAAAGGACCTAAATAGACATTTCTCCAGAGAAGATGAATAGCTGAAAAACACATGAGAAGTGTTCATTGTCCTTGGTCCTTTGGGAAATGTAAATCACAACTACAACAAGACACCATTGCACACAACCACAGGGGTGGCTAAAATTAAAAGAAGAAGGAGGAGGAAAAAGAAGAGGAAGAGAAAAGAACAAAATCACAAGGGTTAGAGAGGACAAAGAGAAACTGGAACCCTTGTGTATTACAGGTGGCGCATATCAGGGCATGGGTGCTGTGGGAAAGTCGGGAAGCTCCTCAAAAAGTGAACAGAGAGTTTCCGTGTGAGTTAGTAACTCCACTCCAAAGTTGTACCCAGGAAAGCGAAAGCACACATGCACACAGACACTTATACACGCATGGTTTTAGCAGCATATTTAGAACAGCGAAAGGTAGAAACAACCCAAATGATCATCCTCTGATGAAGGGACCAACAGCACGTGGGACATGTGGGAATAATAGTCAGCCACTGAAAGTCTGCAGTTCTGGCACATGCTACAGTACGGGTGAACAAGGGAAAGAGGCTTGTCGAGAAAGGCCGCATACAGTTTCATATTGTATGATTCTGTATATATTCATCATCCAGAATAGGCAAGCCCACTGAGGCAGAAAGCAGATTAGAGTTGCTCGAGCTTGCGGGAGGGAGAAATGGGGAGTGATTACTGAACGGACACAGAGTTTCTTTGGGGCTTGATGAGAAAGAATCTTGAAATTAGAGAAAGCTGGTGGTAACACAACACGGTGAATGCACTAAATGTTGCTGACTTCTTCATTCAAAATGAACAAAATCAGTTAACACTGTTATGTGAATGTCACCTCAATAAAAAGAATGCTCAGTTTAGAAAAAAAAAAAAAAGACAGTTGGAGACAGGTAGTAAGAGGCTGAAAACTAAGCAGCAAAATTTGTGCTTTTTTCTGTAGGCAACAAGGAGCCACTGAAGGACTTTTGGAGCAACAGCCCACAGAGGGTGACAGCAGGGAGGAGAAGTCTGGAGTTTGCAGAGCAACAGGGAAGCCATCGCTGGAGTCTACTCGAGGGCCTGAACTAGCACAGCTGCAGGGGCAGCAAAGAGGAGGAGACAGGCGTGAGAGCCGATTCTGAACCAGCTCTTGGCAGCTGATTGGGTTGGCAGGAAGGAAAGCCAGGAGCACTCGATTTTGAGGCATCGAGCATTGGGCCTGGTACAGGCGGTTGCTTAGGAGGACTTAGTTTCTCTTGGGGTGGGGGTGGGGGGTGGGAGAGAGAAGAAGAAGGAGATGAGTTCAGATCAGTTTAAGCCCACAGGGCTGGGGAGAGAGCTAATGAAAAACTCTCCAAGCAAGAACCACGGCCTGGTTCAGGGGTGCATTCAGATCCCAGGCTCCGCTATTTTCCCAGAGTAGCAGCCCCCAAGTTAGCCTCTATGGTCCCCACCTGAAGAGAGTAGAGCCAAGACCACGGAGACTTCCACCTGCTTTACCCGAAGGAGGGGGAGAGTAGCTGCAGTGAGGTCCCAGCTCCACCACAGAGCACTGTGCCTGCCGCCACTGCTCCCGTGGGTTTGGGGGGACGTGACCAGGCACAGAGACCAGGGACGCAGCTGGAGTAACCAGGAGAGGCTGGCGGAGAGACAGGGACTGGGAACCACCTCCTGAAAGGTGATGGTTGAAGTGAGAATGGAAGAGACCGAGAGGTGACCGCGCGGAGGGCACTGGAGGGGAGGGTATCTCGGGGAACTCAGCTGGAGGGGCCAGAAAGGAGAATTTTAGGGGGTTCATTACCTTTTGAGAAGAGGGAGGGACAGAGCTCAAAGCAGATCCCACAAGCAAATTGGGGGATTTTGCTCCAAGGGTGCAGAGATATCCCGGAGAAGAAGGCGGAGAAGGCTGGTTTGGGGTTCTGAGGTCACTTTAAGAGATGTTTTCACAGAGTGGTCAGGACGTGGAAGACAAAGATGCAGGAGTGCGCGTGTGAGGGAGGAGCAGGCTCCTCAGGGGCAGACGAGTCAGTGAAGAGCTCGCAGCCACATGTGGCAGAACCACAGGCCCTGTTGTGAGAAGCGAGTCACGTCCTTGTGTGAGGGCCACCGGGAGCACTCACACACCGACACGGTGTGGTAGCACACACCTAGGCAGGGTGCTTTCCACCCTGGGGCGTCGGTTGCTGGTGGGAATGGCGTCGCTGTGCAGCGCAGGGCTGTGCTGGAGTAGTGGGGGTGAGTAGGGAGGGAAAAACCAGAGGCTCAGGAGTTCAGCGAGGCACCGGGAGGTCTGTCACTGCTCTGTTAGGGTGACTTGTGTGCAGGCAAGGAGATACCTGCAGGAGAAAGGGAAGGTTCCCAGGGGAGAGAGGAGACTCCCAGAGGGTTCAGGAGGAGAGGGCAGGGCTTCACCGAGCCGGGTGTGGTCTCCTCTGAAAGGCAGAAAGAAGAAATGACAACAAAGTCAGGGATTTTTGGAAGAAAATAGGAGATGTCATTTTAGTCTGAGTTTCTTCCCAAGCAGACCTGAGACAGAATTTGGTGCTATTAGAGTATTGGGGCTTGTGACTGAGGAGATGTCCCCTGTGGACAACAAGGGCTCGGTCTTGCTGAGGACATTTGAGGATGCGTGGAATATGCTGCAGAACTGTCCCCAAGAGGTGAGGAAGGTGGGGTGCTTATCCACAAGCTCCCAGCCCCACCCACAGGGAGAGAATTGCTCCTGGAGTTAACTTTAAGGTAAAGCCCTTGAATAAGGCATGGTGCAGGTAATTTGTCCATAGGTGACCTCCATGGTTGTTGTTGGTGATGGTGGTGTGTGTATGTGATGGGCGGGTCGTTGCCAAGGTTGGCTTATAGGCTAAAAAGTTCTTTGAATCAGGGAAAGGGAATCAAGAGGCTGGTGCCCTGGTATATTTTTCGGGGGAAGGAGAGGCCACACATGCTGGGTACTGAGGAACTTTCTCAGCTGATTTGGCACTGAGGAACTTTCTGGGCTGAACTGGGGAGAGTGCATTGTTGCATAGGAAGCGCTTCTCCAATGCAGGGAGCCAGGCGTGGTGGTGCACACCTGTAATCCCAGCTACACAGGAGGTTAAGGAAGGAGGACCAAAAGTTCCAGACCAGCCCGGATGACTTAACTGTCTCAAAATAAAATTGTAAAAGAAGGGCTTGGGTAAAGTACCTGTGAGTTTGATCCCCAGTACCAGAAAACAAAAACAGAAAGAAACAAACAGCAACAATAATTTTTGAAAAACAGCTCCAGAGAGTGAAGACAAGGGAGAGAGGGATAGGGGAAACAGGTTACCAGTCATGACGAGATTTTATTTCTGACTCCACCAAAGGCACATGATTTGGGGAAAGGTAGTTTCAAGGGAAGATATTACTTTCCAATTACAAGAGAAGGATCCTGGGGAAAGTTAGGATCTATAATTATATAGTTGCTGGAAGTTGGAGACCATTCAGGTATCTCTTGGGTGTTTGTTTAACTTATGAGACTTGGAAAGCAGGAGATCAGACTTTATGGGGTTAATCTTCACGCAAAGCCTCGAGTTACACGATTTGTGCCTCAGTGTCTAGGGAGGCTCACTGCTGATCACCTCAGTAAAATCATCTCAAAGTGGGTGATTCATACCAGCTCACCGGAGATCCACAGGAGCGAGAACCCGGGATGCTGAAGGAGAAGAAGCCTCTGGTAGGTGGCACGATGCCAGCTGGAACCTTCACCCCCTCTGCTCTGGCCCCTGTCCAGTAGTCCTCACCAGGCGCCTCTCGGGCCACAGGCACGGTGCTCAGGGGCCAAACCCCGAGATGGCCCCTCCTCTTTTCAGTCACTGCCCCAACAGCGGGACAAATATCCACCGGATTTATCAGGACCTTGGACTATGTTTATCTTTACGTAGACTGACCTGGGGCACCTGTCTGAGAAGCTTAGAATTGTGCGGATTCCTCGTTAGGTCCACCATGCACACATACAAAGTCTAACACATTATTCACTGCAGTAAAGTTGTGATCTTAAGAGAACCTGGATTAATTTAGTATGATTTATTGTCTAAAAGGAAAAATGCTGCCTCATCCACTTCACAAGGTTCTTGTCAAAATGAGGATGGAATATATTACTACTTCCTCAGCTACTGATTTTAAATTAATTAGTTTAGTTTCCTGGGTTTTTTCCACAGCCTTTCCTTCATTTACCTTCTCAAATAATTTTTTTTCCCAAACCTATGCTCCAGAATTTCAAAGGAATTTATGATCCTGGCTCCCAACCTTCCATTTGCCAGGTCCATCATAAATTTACCGCTAATGATTTGAAATCCATCAATAAGAAATGAAGACGCAGTGGAGCCCTTTTACAGCATGAGGAAGCACAGGCCTCGGCTTCCTGTGGAAGTTGTGTGGGGTGCAGGGTGGTGATGAGGCTGGAGCCCAAGGGGCAAGTGACCCTGGTAAGCTGTGGGACCCGGGTGCATGAGTTGGGCTTGGAGTTTCAGTCTGTCCCTGTGAAATGAGGAAATGCCAAATACTGACACATCTGTAGTGCTAAATACACCACGGGGTGATCGTGACACAAGTTTTGTTGTTTTTAAAAAAATTCTAAAACGTTTAATTGACACAATACTTTGAACTAGTCAGTTAATTGCGGTCAACCACAGCTACCCTACTGTGGTACAGAACTTCGGAAGTTATTCTTCCTCTCCAGCTGCAGTGCAAGTTCTGTTTTTGATTTAGAAGAAGAGGCTAATAGTGAATTTAAGGTAAAACTTTTCAGAAAATATCCCTGCAGGAAGTGCACATCTGTCCAGGGGAAGACAGTGAGTTTGACTATCAGCTGGAAACGCGAGTTGGTCAGGAAGGAGTGGCTTTCGGTGAAAAAGTTATTTTAAAAAATCCATACCTGGCTTGCTCAGAGGCACGGGCCCTAGAGCTTTCTCACACATGAAGCAGTCGCTGTAGTAAGAGTTACTGGGTGGTTTTTCCTGCAGCACAGCCACTTAATGACAGAGCTTTATTTGCCTCCACAAGCCTGCGGTCCCCTTCCTGCTGTGCTCCATTCCCCATTCTTCGTTCTTGGAAATAATAGCACTTACAACACTCACCATGTTCAGGATTGATCCTTGTACTGTTAATATATTACCTCACTTAAACTTTATACTGCCTTGATGAAATAAGTACTGTCATATTCCCATTTTACAGACAAGGAAACTGAGGGCATTCAGAGAACATAAATAACTTGGCCAAAGTCATAGAGCTGAGCTGAGTGTGCTGAGCCACTAGGGCAAACTGCTGCCAGTAGAGATGGTAGTAGCACCTGAAACTGTGACGTCCTTTACATTTGATCCAGGAGGTCTGGTCAGGTGTGAATCAATCACCATGACTCAGTCCCAACATCACACACCCAAGATCCAGCCACCTCTGAAAAGCCCTGCCTACAACCACATGAGGCTTTGACGGGACATCTAGACCCAAGCCGGAGAGTGTATAATGGAAACCGCACTGAATACTTCAAGAGTCCTGCGGTGTCCTTGCGGGACAGAACCTGAACTGGATCTCTCTAGCTTTGACAGCGCTGACCCTGCGGGGTGGGAAAGAGATGGAGGGACACGTGGAAATGCAGGCAAAGGATGGAAGAGGAAGCTGGAGGACAGGGGCGAAGAAAGGACACATGGGCACACATCCCAGGAGCAGGCTTGAAAGACTAACCCGCAGGCACAGCAGGGAGACATGGGGTGGGCGAGGGGAGCTTCCCAGGCTCGCTCCTGATGGACAGGAGGAAGACAGCCTTCCTTGAGAAGGACGACGGACGTCTAGACAGTGCGCCCAGAGGGGGCTGGACGGGCTGAAGACGGGAAGGGCCTCTTGACTGCTTGTCTCTGGCACGGCTGCCCTGCACATTCTGGTTCAGTGCAGTTGGGGTGGAATCTAGAGTCTGTTCCTTAGAAACGCCCTGGATGGCTTTGTACATCACCTGTGGAAATCACAGCGCTAGTCCAGACTGCTGTGGATAAAAACTGAGGGTCGAGGAGATTCGGTGGCACCGAACACTGTGAAGTCAGCGAGCAAAGAAAACTCAAACCCAGGTGTCTTGGCTCCCTCCTCCCTTTCTTTCCTCTCCAACCCGCACCAGAGGGGTGGAGGGGCGGTTGTGAACCCCGAAGGTGAGGGTTCCCGAGGAAAGTGGCTCGTGGGTCTGTCGCGCACAGCACATGCGGCAAGCACACTGCTTCTGCACAGAACCTTAAACACCAACCCAGCAGGACAAAGACAGCAAATCTTACAATGATTGAAAAGACTCGAAATGTGAAGTTATTAGCTGGAAACACAAGCTGCCCGAAGCTGATGGCAGAAAATAAAATAAGAAAACGTGACTAATAAAAATGTGCATTTCATTTACATGCATGCAGCACTTAATTAGATTTTTATAGTTTGACCTTTTTTCATTTTTAAACTCTAGTTAATTTTGGCTGACGTGAGTTTACATGTATTTATATTTGCACTTACCAAATAAATATGCCAGTGTCAGTTTGGACTCCTCTAATCATAGAAGAGAAAGGTTCCATCAGTGTAGTCCTTTAAAGAGAACTCTTCTTTCCCATTTCCCACCAGCATGGGTGTGGCTCTTAAAAGAAATAGCTGTCTATCTATCTATCTAGTGTTCTTGGGATCCAGTAATGCATCCTCACATACATGGAGAATTATTGTTTTGTGGCCATATTTAATCCTTTACTCATTTATCCAATAAGTATTTGCATTTTTCTAAGTATGGAGATACCAAGTAAATTCCTATAGACAGAGACTTTAGTCTCAAGGAACTGATAGTCCTAGGGCAATGAGAAAGCAACCAACAGACTCCGTACAAGTGATTATTATCGAAGACAACGTGGCAGAGAATGTCTGAGTGGGCAATAGAAAACCTATTACTTGAGTTGTTTCTGAAGGATGAGTAAGAAACCTGGAAGAGAAAGGAGAAAAAAAATCCTTCCAGAGAGAGGAAAGTGTGTGGGTGAAGTCCAGGAGACTTAAGTGTTCAGGAAATTTCCAGAAGACCCATCTGACCAGAACACAGGAAGTGTGGTGGAGAATGACAGGAAGTGGGACCCAGGGACTGTGTGCTCGATCTTCTGACTGGGTAGAACAGCTTGAACAGTACTCTAAAACCTAAGGTATTACCGGTAGGGGCTCTTTTTGGTGTTCACAGTTTTATTAAAAACAAAATTGCTTTTACTGTGTGGGACCATATTCCTCCGAAATTAAGACTGTATTACAAAAAATGTGAGTATATTTGCCAAAACATTAAGGCAAAATATTTGGAAATAATGGACTTTTATGACCGGGCAGATCTAGGTCATAAGTGAATATGCCTTTGTTCTAACCTCTATCAGTGAATTTCTGCACCTTCTCGTATTTAAATTTATAATTTTATTGACAGCCACATTATTTATGACCCTAATAGTTTAAGTTAGTTAGGGGCTGGCAGAGATATTTCTAAAATTGCAGTAAAGTGAATTTCTTATTATTAAGGCAACAAAGATTCATTGAGACCTACAGTACCAGGCACTATTTTAAGTATTAGCCATAGAGCAGTCAACAAAATGAGGTTCCTGCTCACATGAAGCCGGTGGAAGAAGATGGAAGCAACACAAAATAAAAGCATGAATAAATATATGAATTTCATATGTTCTATTGAAAGGTGATCTGTGCATCAGGGAAAAAAAATAAAGCAGTGAACAGCTATAGGAATTAGCAGGGGTTAAAAATCTAAATCTTCAGATCTAAAATTCAGTGATCAGGGTAGGCCTTCAAAAGGGCCCTGCAAGCAGACGTGGAAGACGATCTGATGCAGAGAGACGAGCAGGTGTAAAGGCCCAGTAGTCTGAGCATCAAAGCAAATCACACCAAGTATCCCAGAGTCAGTGTGGGACGGGACTACCTGGGTAGGATACACCAGGAGTGAGTCTTCAGACCACTGTTATAACCACCCTCAATAACACCCTCAGTTCTATGCCAATAAACCCAGCCTTATGCCAGACTGAATGTTCCTTTAATATATAGCGTCTGCTATTAGTGGTCACTGGCTGTTTCCCTCCTCTGTCATCTGAAGAAACGCATTCTCCTAAAAGTCCAAGTGCCCTTCCAGTGCCTGTACAAAATAGATGTTATTATTATTATTATTTGGTACTGGGAATTGAACTCAGGACCTTGCATTTGCCAGGCTGAGCTATATCCCTGGCCCTCTAGATGTTATTCTTCAGAGCAATTTCAGGCTTACAGAAAACTGAGTAAGGTACAGAGAGTTCTCATATCCTCGCTACCCAGTGCACCATCTTCACTTCAAGAAGCAGTGCTCAAAGTGAGAACCAGAGATCCTCTAAAATCCTGAGCTCCTGAGATGATGAGAACAGCCGAGCTCATCAGGAAAGCCAGTGTGACAAGCTCCTCCAACAGAACCAACCACTTCTTACAGCTTCTAACAGCACCCAACAGCTTCTTTCAGCTCCCAACAGCCTCTAAACTTCCTCTCCAGTTCTGCCTCTCATGCTGCTGGTAACAATCCTCAGGTGGGCCCCACGCCCAGCACCACACTGGTTCAATTCAGCTGGGTGTTACAAGTTGACCACCAGTTGTCAATCCACCACACACAATAACCTTGAGAAGTAAGTAAATGATTTGGTAGAGAGGGAGATAATAGTGTCTAGGGAAAAGAGAGCCAGAGCAGGTCAAAGGGGGTTGGGATTGGGGCGAGGGGCAGGAGACAGTGATACATCAGAGGCCAACATTATTGAGAAGATGAAGACATAGCATTTGCTCTGCATAACCTTACCATCTAATTTAGGAGACAGAATATGCAAATGGAGGTGCACATGAAGTCCGAAATGAGGGGCACCAATAACAGCCAAGCGAGGTTTATCTGAGGTTGGGAGAGCAGTGGGAGAACTTGTGGGACTGTGGCAGTCAGCTTTCCATCACTGTAACAAAAATACCTGAGATAATCAAAAGAGAAAGAGAAGAGGTTTGTTTTCTGCTGGCAAGGCAGGACATCATGGTGGCAGCATGTGGCAGGGTAAAACTGCGCACCTCAGGGCCAGGAATGAAAGAGAGAAGGAGGAAGTACCCAGGGTCCCACGGTCCCCACGTGAAGCTTTCCACATGATGACCTCAAGACCTCCAGCTAAGGGCCACGTCTTACAGTCTGCACCACCTCTCCATGGTGCTACCAGGAGGACGGGGCCCTGGCCACACAGACCTCAGCGCAGCTCCAGATGACAGCAGAAAGACTTGAGCAAAGCAGAAAACTGCTCAGTGCTTTGTTCCATCCCTGCTGCAAACTCTGGGAGAAGGTGCTAAGCCACCTACCCAAAGCCAGTCTCCTGTCACCCCTGCTGGGAGAACTCTGGCTTCATTCAGGTGTCAGGGGGAGACCCATGATCCCCTGCTCTGTGTGAGCGGGGAGTGTGTGATTATGTGAATCGTGATTTGCCCAAAAGAGTGTCCACCACTCAGTTCTGGCTGTGAGACGCCAGAAGAAGCCTGAGTAAGATTTTCTTATTGAATAAAGATGGAAGAGTACACCATAAAAAAGAAAGTGGTTTTCCGACCACCCTCAATTTTCCTGTCTTGAATTCAGTTGTGCGATCCTATGAGGCCTGGGTTGCAGCAGCCATATTGTAAACAAGAAGAAGCAGATTTTCATGCCTGGGACTGGAATCACTGATCACTGCTCAGACTCCTTGTGTCCTTGAGGCAGATTTTCTGTTGCATGCACTTGCGTGCATTTTACTAATATGCCAACAACAGTTTTATGTTATTTAAAATGTGTTTTTTAAATGCCAAGATTGAATGAAATACTTTTCTATAAGATGTTCCTCCTTTGTTACTTTGTAGCACTCTCCCAGAAATCCCAAGTCAACCTTCACAAGTAAATTATTTGGCCTAAATATGTCAAATCCTAGGGCTAAACTTTCGAACATTGAGAAGAGATGCCCTGATTAACAAACCATAGCCCAATGATCACATCCATCCTTGCAGAGGGTGGATTCACCCACCAACTATCACATGTTAACAGGTGGTCCACAAGTTATGGGTTTTCACCTTTACAATGTTGGGCAAGCCATCCGCGCTTGGTAGAAACAGGCTTTCAGAGTTTGAATGTTGATCTTTTCTGGAGTATGTGGTACGACACCCTTGCTGGATGCTGGGCAACAGCAGTGAGCCCACCAAGTTCGAGGGTAAACAACATACTCCCCAGGTGGTTAGCCATGGTGTTTGGAAGGTTAGGTGTAATAAGCAGGTTTTTAACTTAAGATTTTATTTTTGAGGTTTGTTTGTTTGGGGTCAGTGATTAACTTCAGGGTCTCACGCTGGCTAAGAACATGTTCTACCACTGAGCTATATACTCTTAGCCCCAATATTTTCAACTTACATTGGATTTATCAGGGTGGAGAGCATTAATCAGTCCCTATCCTTAGAAAAGCATACTGATGCCAAGTGTGGTGGGACATGCCTGTAATCCCAGCACTTGGGAGGCTGAGGCAGGAGGATCGCTGCAAGTTTGAGGCCAGCCTAGGCTACATAGTGAGATCCTGCCTAAAACAAGAAGAAGAAGAAGAAGGAGGAGGAGGAGGAGGAAGAGGAGGAGGAGGAGGAAGAGGAGAAGAAGAAGAGCATGCAGTATGGCTACAGCATTCTGGTCATCATCTTTGTTGCTTTTTATGGAGCTCTTATTTCCCCAGTAATGTTGGTAGCCATTGATTCATTAATTTATGTGGCAGTGGAAGGTGATGTTTGTATTCTAAATCTTGGAATTCCCAATTATGACTCCTCCCTAGCTTTTACTTTCATCTACTTCCATATAATATTAGGGGAAAACAAGCAAACAAACTTCTGTTTTGTTCTTTTGACTGTGAGAAGTTATAGAAGTGACTTATTAATAATAAAGAAGACCGGGACATACCAAAAGACGTAAAACAACAACAAAAAACGCCTGTTGCAATGCTTGGCATAGGGCGAGCACTTGATAAACACTACTGCAAGCCCGGAGATGTAGCTCAGTGGCACAGCGCCTGCCTGGCAAACGCAGAGCCCTGAGTTCGACTCCCAGTACCACAAAGATAAATACTACTGCAGTTTCTTTTTTTTATTTGACTCTGTCTGTGCTAACAATTAGTACCACTAGGTGGCAGACTTTGGACCTAAAAATTAAGACACTCATACAGAAAACTATTAGGGCCTCACTACATAGTGGATTTTACGGTGTCGAATTAATATAAACTTGTTTAGTTCTCAAACAACAGGAACTGTAAATTTGTGGGATGCAAAGGGCTCTCTGGGAAGGAGAAACGCCTAAACCTGTGCCCTGAGCAGTACTTGGCAGATGACTCTGCTTCGCAGAATTATGACTGTTACTTATTACTTACAATGTTGGATTTCTATTTACCTTGCAGTATTCTCATCATTCGCTGGTGACAATGGTTATTTCATGGCCAAGGGTTGTGCATACTTGCAGCCGCGCTCTCGGAAATAATTTTATCAGAGGGTTTGAGAACTGCAGCTCACTCGGTTACCTTCTCCGAGGACTCTCGGGCTAACCCTCAGGAAGCTTTGCAGAATCAGGAGCGCTCAGCTCGGGATGGCTGAAGGCGCGGGACACCGCCTGTACGCCAGCTGCTACTCGGACCTCCGGGAGAGGGTGGTGGGGTCGTTCTGTCTTTTCCAAGTAACTTACGTTTATTCCAAGATTGCGTTTGGTTCAACACTGGAAAAAATCTATGTAGTTTCTATACAGGAGGAAAGTTATACTATACTCAATAGGTGCAGAAGAGTCTAACAAAATTCAACATCCAAAGTAAAAATTCACTAAACAGGGAATGGAAGAAAACTTCTTTAGTTTGATGAAAAAAATGTATCTGCAAAAATCCACAGCAAATATTAGAAACTTTTTGATAATGGAAGAAAATTTTCATAGAAAATCTGCTGTTCTTTTTTAATGTTCCAACATGAGGAAGTGACACATGTCTGAAGTGACAGGTCTGCCAGGTTCCCTGATGTGAGCAGGAATGTGTACAATTCTGAGGTATCAATTAAAATCCAGGAAGAACCACTCCTCTGGAAAAGACACCTTGATATTTATTATTTTCCAAAAAAATATTATTTTAAAAAATTGTGATAAATTACTTTTTAATAGTTTATTTTATTTTTTGGATTTTTGAGATAGGGTCTCACTCTGTAATTCAGGCTAGCCTTGGATTCACTATATAGCTCAAGCTGGCCTCAAAACCATGGCAACCCTCCTGCTTCAGCCTCTGGATATTCGGATTATAGGCATGCGCCACCAGCCCTGGCCTGATAAATATACTTAACATAATTTTTACTGTTTTTGTCATTACTAAACGGACAGTTCGGTGGTGTTGACTCACTGTGGTGTGCATTCTCACCATCCTTCTCCAGAACTTTTTCATCTTCATAAACTGAAGCTCTGCACCCACTAAACACTAACTCTCTCTCCCCCTCGGTCCCTAGCCGCACATAACCATCATTTTACTTTCTGCCTCTGTGAGTTTTTCTAGCCTGGGTGTCTCGTACATGTGGAACCATATAGCACTTACCCTCTGTGACTAGCTTATTTTACCTCCCATAACGTCCTCAAAGTTCATCTATGTTCTGGCAATGTGTCAGAATTTAGTCTTTTTAAAGGAACACAATGTGTGTTTCTTTATCCACTCATCCATCAGTGCAAACTTGGGTTGCTTCTACCTTTTTGCCCTTATAATAATGCTGCTGGGATCATAGGTATTCAGCCGTCTCTTCAAGTCCCTGCCCTCAGTTGTTTTGGGTGTATACACAGAGGAGGTGTTGCTGGATCATATGCTAATTCTATTTTTTTAAAGGACATGCCATATTGTTTTCCATACAGCTGTATTTTACATTTCTACCAACAGTGTAGAAAAGTTCCAATTTCTCCACTCCTTGTTAAGACTTTCATTTTCTGATTTAGTTTTTGGTGATTTCCATACTTCATTATTTATGAGTTTCTCATAGGGAGTTTGGTATGGATTTACCTAATGATTAGTATGAAACATGGAGCATCTTCTTATGTGCTTATTGGCCATTTGTACCTTTTCTTTTGAGAAATGTTTATTCAAATCCTTTGCCTATTTTTATTTTTTATGTGCATAAGTACCTTTATTTCTCTCTCTTTTTTTTTTTTTTGGTACCAGGAATCGAACTCAGGACCTTGTACTTGCCAGGCAGGCGCTTGTGCCGCTGAGCTATATCCCCAGCCCTTTATCTCTTATTTGTACTATAGATAAGAATTTAGTTGGGTGCTTTGGATGTAGTAACAGAAATAAAACTCTAGTTTATGCAAAAAGAATTTATTGAAAAATCACAGAGTTACCTCAAAGCCAAGAATGACAGTTTAAATCTAGGTCTCAAGGATGGTAGCCAAAACCAGAAATTAAATCTTGTAAGCTCAAGAGAAAAAAAGGGGGAGTTAACAATTAGGATACAAGAATACTTTACCACGCCAAGGGCAGGGAGTGTAGCCAGGCGTCACGAGCGCTAGAGCTAGAACGGAACACTGTTCTGAAGCAGGAATCATAGTCTCCTGATCTCTCATCCCTGCTTTTCAGTTTGCAAAGGCTTCATTGCTCTCCCACGGCAGATGCACCACTCCTTCTTCCCATGCATGATAGGACACGGCAGCTCCCAGCTCCCCGGTGTACAGTTCTTCTGTCCAGAGGCCAGGCAGACAAAAGCTAGACTCTCTAATCTCCAACCCCAAATTCCTAGGAAGTCTTCAGACCATACCAGTAACAACTATAACTCCCCCCTCTAGCATACACAGTAAGGCATAAATTTCAGGACACTAAGAGCCAGAGACAAATTAAAGTTTTGTTTTTACCACTCCTTAGAGTAGAAATGGCCAGGTGCTTTAAAAGATAAGGATGTTCCAACTTCTTTACCATTTCCTGGGTGATAGAGACCTGGGTAATGCTATTTATTATATTATTTAAGTTTTTTTTTTTCATTTATTGTCTAGATATGATGTTTCTCTTAGGAAGAATAGGTCTTATGTCATTCAAGCATAGAATATAATATACTTAATCTTTTTTCCTAAGAAAAAGCAAATATTAAAAAAAAAGAATTACATGGAAGTGTTTAAGAAAAAGGGAAAAAGATTGCATTGTGGTGTCACAAATCCTTTATAACCATAAAATTTTGACCAAAGTTCTCTCATACTAGAAAGAAACTCTGGACTCGGACTCATTTCGCTTGAGTCAAGTGACCAGGGGCATTTTTACTATAGCAGGGGGAGAGTGGGGGCATCGGAGGAACAGAGACAAGAGAGGGAGAGGAAATTGCTCTCCGGGCTCCTTACAGTGTTGCAGTCTCTCTTGTAAGCACAGATTTATCTTGCTCACCAAAAGCCTGACATAAGATTTGAAAGGCAGTTGACTTGTGTTTTTTAAATTCAGCAAAGCTGATAGAGGTATTCTGCCCAGACCCTCTCACTCACAGGGAAATGAAATCTCTATGTCCAAAGTAGAACAAAAGGCAGTCAGTGTTTTATTAAAATATATTCCTGATGATTTCTTGAGGTATTTCTCCCACATGTTGAAAACACAATTTTATTACTTATTTTGCCTTTTCAGGAGATACAAGAAGTTAAGTTCAATAGTCACGGTACTACTGTAGTTCTTCCCATAGTTTTGTTTCTAGAAGTAAGAACCAGTCAGGGAAGCAGGACTACTCTGTGATAAAGAACAAGAAAAGCAACATTGGCCCGAATGCATTCAGAGTTTCAGAAGCTGGGAGTTCAGTTTTAACTTCGCTGATTTCAGAGTACCCAAGTTTCAAAAGAAAGTCATTCAATATTATGTTGAAGGTTTTGTATTTTGGTTTCTGTGTTTCTTCATGAAAATGTTTCTTAATGCTTTTGATTTTTGATCATCATAAATTGCTGCATCATTACATTTTCAGTAAATTCTGCTAGTGAAATGGTTGAAGGTGTGAAAATACTTTTCTGCTGGAAGTTCCCTGAGGAAAGGCCTTAAATTCTTTTGGCTAGAAAATCATCAGAAAACCACTTACCAGGGGCTTCTATACTTCAGCTGTGGTAAGAGTCAGCCGTGGTGTTGCTGGGGTTAGTGTAACACCACCGCCCTTTGTTGCCAAGCCAACTGGGTTGGGGGTCACAGATGACCTTTATTGTTGCCAGGTAGACTTCATCTTTAGAATGATCTTTAATCGCTTTTATACATGCTGCTTCCTTTTTTCTTCGCCCTTCCTGGTGTAGGAGCCTCCACAGAGGCTGTCTCCGCCAGAGCAAAAGGAGCAGTGACAGCTTTTCAGTGCATTTGAAGTTTGCGGGAGCCACAGAAACGGGGCGGACCCAGCGAGGGTGCAGAAGGACTGGCAGAGTAGTACGCGCACAGGTGGATGAGCGCTTTTCTCATTGTTTTCTCATTAAGCTGTTCTTTATGTTCTGGATATTAACCACCTATCAGATACATGATTTGCTAATGTTTTATCCTGTTCCCTGGCTTGTTCTTTGATTTACAGTTTTAAATTTTGATGTGGCAACATTTATCTATTTTTGCTTTTGTTGCTTGTGGTTTTGGTGTTATAGTTTAAAAAATCATTGCAAAATTCTGTATCATGAAACTTTTCCCATGTTTTAGGAGTTTTATAGTTTTAAGTCTTACATTTATGTCTTTGATCCATGTTGAGTGTGTTTTGTATATAGTAAAGGAAAAGGTCCAGCCAGGTGGCGTGATACATGCCTGTAATCCCCGCACTTGGGAGGCTGAGACAGGAGGACTGCAGTGAGTTTAAGGCCAGCCTAGGATACAAAATGATTTCATGACCAGCGTGAACTGCATAGCGAAACCCTTTTCCAAAAAGACAAAAAAAAAGGAAAGAAAGAAAGAAAGAAAGAAAGAAAGAAAGAAAGAAAGAAAGAAAAAGAAAGAAAGAAAGAAAGAAAGAAAAAGATCCAATTCATTTTCTTTCCTGGTTTTTTTGGGGGTGGGTACTGGGGAATTAAAGTCTCATTCATTTTCAGTGTACAGAAGTGCAACTGCTTTTTTACATGCTGGTTTTTGTAACCTGTACTGTACTCCAAAAGAGATGACTGGGGGACAGAAAAGAGCAGGACCAAAGCAAGACATAAATCCAGAAGGGCAAACATTAAACCCTATAGCTCCGTGTCTGGCATCCAGGACATATAGTGGTCAGACATGAGTTCCAGAGGGTTTGCTGACTGCTGAAAGCTCTTTCTCAGGCTGAAAGCTCTCTTCCTTTGGCTTTCCTCGGCAGATTTCCATGTTCCTAGCATCTCTGACTTCCGGCACCTTCAGCTTCCTTCCCACAGCCTAACACACTGTGTTCTCTGGGGTTCCTTGACAGATCCCCCAGGCCTCCATTTAAACCTGTGACCGGAAGCCTCCACAACCCTACAGCTCTTCAGTTCTGCAGTCAGCAAAGGCAGCGTCCTGTGGACTATGATAAGGTCTGCCGCCAGCAAGAGCAGCAGCCAGGCTCCTGTTGGACCATGGCTACAGTGGCCTCTGAGTGTCTGGATGGCTGAGCATAGTGAAATGAATCCCAGGGAGCCTTTCTGGAACAGGGGTTCTCTTCTCAAATGAAAAGTTGGTATTTTTTCACCATTAGCCTGTGATGGATGGGGTCTTGCTGATTCCCGAGATACCCTCAGGACATCTTTTGTCTTGTCCTGGCTTAAAGCACCTGGTTTCTTTTCAGTGGTCCTAATCTTTTCAGCAACCATACCTCCTTTGGTTCCAACTTTCATGTGGTTCTTTTCAAGACAAAATTTAAGGTTTTCAAATATTTTTGGTCTGCTTTTTGCCCCTGATTGTTCACTATAAATCTAGTTAGAAGCAGCCAGAATAACAATGCCATAATCTGCATGTTGGGCTGCCTTGAAATTTCTTCCACTAGATCAATTATCCAGTGCACTTGGACTTAGCCTCCCACAAAGCCACAGGATGTGGGCAAAATGTTGACTTTTTTTTGCCAGAGTGTAACATGCATGGCGTCTAGTCCATTTCCCAATGGAAACCTCATTCCTATCTGAAGCTCCTGAGGCTGGCCTTTGCTATCTGCATTCTTATCAGTATTCTGGTCTTCTGGGCTCCAACCAGAATCACCTATCAATCTCTGCTCATAGCATTCAAGGCTTTCTCAAGCCCAGTTCTCCAAATTTTTCCAAACTCTTCCAACAAACCAGTTCTAATGGCTTCTGAACTACATGTTAAATATTATCACATCAATGACCCCTTCCCTGATACCAGTTTTCTATTTTAGTCAGATTTTTTATCACTGGGATAAAATACCTGACATACACAACTCAAAGGAGAGGTTATCTTTGCTCACCGTTTCAAGGTTTCAGTCCATAAAAGGCCGAACATTATGGTTGAAAGGGCACAGGGGACTATAAAGGTGCTTAATTTGGGGGAACTGGAGAGCAAAGCAGGGGAACAGTGCTAGAGAGGAGATGGGCAGGGACCAGCTATGGACCCCAAGGTCCTGCCTCCATGGCCCGTGCAGAGAAAACCAGAATTGGGCTTCACTGATCTGCTTGGTGTCATAACAGTAAAGTTGGCAATCATGACCAACGGTCACACTTGCCTTCCAGAAATAAGTTCCAATTAGTTGTAGTGTACAATTCTTTAAATAAGCTATTGAATTTTGTTTGCTAGAATTTTTTATTTTTATTTTATTTTTGGTTTTTTGAGACAAGGTCTGGCTATGTATATTCCAGGCTGGCCTTGAGCTTCCTAAGTAGCCCAGGCTGGCCTCAATTAATGGCGATCCTCCTGTGTCAGCCTCTCAAGTGCTGGGATTACAGGTACCCACCACCATGCCTGGCTTGCTACAATTTTGAGAACTGTTTGCATCAATAGTGTCCAGGGATATTGACACAGGTTTTTGCTTTTGATTTTTTTCTCATAGTGTTTTCATCTGGCTTTGGAATCAGGGTAAGCTTGTCTCATGGAATGAGTTAGATAGTGTGAGCTCCTCTTTTTTTTTTTTTTTTTTTTTGTTGTTGTTGTTGTTTGTTTCTTTTGGAAGAGTTTAAGAAATGTAGTGTTTATTCTTCCTTACATGTTTGGCAGATTTCTCTTGTAAAGTCTTATGGTCCTGGGTTTTTATTTGTTGGGATGTTTTCGATTACTGATTCAATGTTTTTAGAGGTCTGTTCAGATCTTCTATTTTCTTTGTGACTCAGTCTCAGTAGGTTGTGGTTCTAGGGATTTGCTCATTTTATCTGTGTCATCTAATATGCTGGGATATAATTATTCATTGTACTGCTACATATCTATTAACTTGTCCTCTCATTTCTGATTTATTTGCACCTTCTCTCTTTTTCCTTCATCAGTTTAGCTACAGACTCATCAATTTTGTTAATAATTTTAAAGAACCAGCTATTGTTTTTCTAGTCGGTAGTTTGTTTATCTCTGCTCTAATCTTAATTATTTCCTTTCTTCTTCTGGCTTTTGATTTCATTTTTCTTTTTCTAATTTCTTAAGGTATAAAGTTAAGCTGTTAATTTAAGCTCTTTCTTTTTTATTATAATTGTTTATAGCTTTAAATTTCCCTCTTAGTACATTTTTTTACTGCATTTAATAAATTTGGGTACATTGTATTCTCTTTTTCATTTGCCTCACATGTTTTCTAATTTCCCTTGTCATTTGACATTCAAGAATGTTTCATTTCCACATATCTGAGTTTTCTAGTTTCCCTTCTGCTTTTGATGTCTAGTTTCTATCCATTTTGATTAGAAAGATAGCTCATATGATTTTGATATTTTAATATCTATTAAAGTTCATTTTAAGCCCTAAGCATAGTCTATCCAGAGAATAATCCATATGTATTAAAAAGATAGATTCCTCCACATATGTCCATTAGGCTCAACTGGTCTATTTGTTATGCATGTCCTCTAGTACTTCATTGAACGATCTGGTTGTCATATCAAGTTGGTACTACTTTTTCATTTATGGGGGATAAATGGAAACAGGCAAAAGAGATATAAAATAGCCTGCTCAATTTCATATCTAGTAGGTGGCAGAATTAAGACTCAATTCAAGGTCTGGTTCTCTAAGTGCCATGCTATAAAACACCACGCTAGAGATAATTTTCACACTATGTACATTGTAATCCTCCCACTAGTCTTCCTCAAGCATTTCTGTACTTGCTAAGAGTCAGTAATTGCCAAATACCACACACGGCAGATGTATATGCACACACCTGTGTCCACATATACATATATATGTACATCCCACCTGTCCCAGCTGGGCAACAAATCACCCCAAACCCCGTAGGTCTTATTGCACACCTGGATTCTGCAGGTCAGGAGTTCAGAAGCACAGAAAGATGGCACGCCTCTATCCTCAATATCCGGTGCCTCGGCTGGCAGCTGAAATCGTGCCGAGGTTCCTTCTCTGACCTGTGGAGCCTGGCTGGGATGATGGGAAGCGGTGGGCTGCTTGCTGCACGTGGCCACCGCACACAGCCTGGATCCCTCACAGCATGGAGCCCAGGGCAGTCCACCTTCTTATGCAGCTGCTCGTGCTCCAACCATGAGGCTTGTGCCTTTTTTTCTGACCCATCCTTGGAAGTCAGAATATTACTTTCATCATCTTGTGCTGTTCAGAGGGTCACAGGTCAGCAGGTTCCAGGGAGGGGGACTATTCTCCACCTCTTAAGGAGGGAGTGTAGCAGGGTCCCCTTGCAGGGGAGTAGGTGGGATGGATACCTTGGGGGATACACCACCTTGGGGGATACACCATGCCCTACGCCCCCTGTCACCTTCAGCCCACTAGTCATCTGCATCTGGCTGGTACCTCTGAAGTCTCCCTGTGTCTAGGGATTCTCACCAGCCTGCCCTTTCCACGACCCCATTAAGATTGGGCCTTTGAAGGCCTCTCCCCTGTCCCCTGTCTTGCCTCCAAAGAGCCAGGATTTGCACTGAAGGATGCAGTAGTCCTGTGACAGTCTCTGCACACCCCAAGGAGGAAGGTTTGACCCTCCCCCCACCGTAACTCTTGACATCCAATCTTGTAGGCTTCATTTTACACACATTCAGCAGCTAAGGCAAAATACACAAGCTCTTAAAATACAAAGCTCTCTAAATACAGTATTTCAGACTTGTATCCCTAAAATACACAAAAATATATGTGTCTAAAACCTGAAAAGTCACAAATGTTACTCAGAAAGTCTGCTCCTTCAACAATAGCAAGTTACAGGGTGGTACTGGAAATAGTGACTCTTAAAAATGTATTTATGGCATTTTGGTGAAGTGTCTCCGTTAGCTGAGGTTCTTGTCCTTTTCACTCAGGGCACTTTTTATCGATGATTAGCTACAGAAGAAGTGAATATAAATTATAGATTAGGGCTACTGGAGGAAAAGCACAAGGAGGAAAAGGGAACCAAGCCAGGGTCTGACCCGCCAGCCCTACCGAGCAGGCACCATTTCCTCATTCTGGGCAAAAGAATCACCTAGGTTCCCCAGAACGCCTGGGGGATAGTATCTGCTTATTTCTATTTATCAAGAGGGGAAAATCAGATGAGGTTATGAAAGCATATGTGATGAGATATCAGCACTTACCATGTTTCACTGGTGTCTGAATCAAGAAATTTCCTTTTAAATTGACCTAGGTTGCTGGGCATGGTGGTACATGCCTGTAATCCCAGCACCCAGGAGGCTGAGGCAGGAGGATCACTGCAAGTTTGAGACCAGCCTGGGCTACAAAGTGAGCTCCAGGCCAGCTTGAACTGCATAGTGAGACTCTATTTCAAAAAGACAAAAAATAAAACAATTACAAATAAGTAAATAAATAAATTGACCTAGGTGGTTATTTCATTTAAATTTTACTTAGAGGGAAAAAAAGTCATGTGGGTACCATGCTTAGGCTACAGTTTGGAGTATTTATTAATAATAAGTCACCTTTGGGGCTGGGGACTTAGCTCAGCAGCAAAAGCGCCTGCCTGGCAAGCGCAAGGTTGTGAGTTCGGTTCCCGGTACCGGAGAAAAACCAAAAAAAAAAAAAAAAAAAAAAATAAGTCACCTTTGCCTTTCACACATACTGGTTGCCATGTTGGGATAGGACACGTGGTTTTGCTGTTCTCTCTCTTTTCTTTAACAGAATATCCTTTTTAAGTTGTCATTCTGTCTCTTACCACTGAAAAAACATGAGTTCTAGTGAATTTTCACTCAAGGTTTTGTTTCAGTCCTTTGTGTGGCTTCCTGTGGCCTGTGAAGTGGGACAGAGAACAAAGCATGCCTTTGGGGAATTGGGTGAATTCCTCCTCATTCACTGTTTCTTGCTCACTGGGTTGGAAATCTTTTATTATTAGTTATTATTAATTATTATTATCACTCTTGCAGTACAGGGGATTGAACACAGAGTCTTCCTAGTGAGCTCTACTTCCTAGCCCTTTTTTGAGACAGGGCCTCTCTAAATTGGGCTTTCACTGGTCAGAGAGGGTCCAAGCACAGAGGAGAGGAAAAACTGAGAGAAACACTTTTTCCCTGAAGGAGGGAAGAATGGATAGTGAGACATTTCAGGAAAGGATGGAACTCAGCATGAGATGAATCCTGGTGGATTCCTGGAATGGCAGTTTACAATATGAGAATCAACAAGTGGAGAACACCTTGCTCTTGTGTACAAGGATTATCTGGATGTGATGATCCTTACAGATCTTTGCCATGAAGGTAAAGGCTTCATGTTTGGAAGATTGAGCTTGAAGCCACAAACAGATTGGAAAAAACCCATGTTTTCTTTATTGTAGTAAAATTACCAGTTATTATTACCCACATAATATTCATCTCTCCAAGTCTGTGACTCCAGATCCTTGTGGGCAATCCCTCTACCCCATCCACCAACCCACAGCATGCAGACACTAAATCTTCACCCTAGGGCTGAGTGTTTAGCCCAGTGGTAGCCTACGTGCTTAGCATGCTGTGGGGAGCCACTGTGGAGTGCTTCAAAGCCCACGGCATTTGAGGACCCCTGAGGACGTGACCCTGCTATCTAGCACAGGCGCACAAGCATGACTTAGCAAGGCAGCCATGCATGCGCCACATGGGTAAGTGAGTGCACAAGAATGTGAATATGTGATAATGGCGTAGGTAAGGGCTGAACAACAGAGAACTCTGCTTGCTGTTATTGCTGATGTTGGCTCCACGTTAATTCTTTCTCCTGGGGACCTCGCCCAAGAAAATACCCCATTAGCCCCCAACCCCAACGAGTGGCATAGTCAGCAGGATGCGAGGTGAGTGTCCCACAGTGCCTGTGGAACAGTGCCTGACTGTGAGGAGAGCCCCAGGGCGTTGCCAGCATGCTTCCCCCAGCCTCATCCTGGTTATCTGTAGCCACCTTTTTGGCAGCCTGGAAGGCCCCAGAGGGCAGGGGAGCGGTCCGTCTGACACCCGGAGATGTTTCAACACCTTAGAAGCAACAGACATGCAAATCTCTCCCCACCACAGTGAGTCGGCAGGGCAGGTGGCTTGGATGTTTTTCACTCTTTTCCACCATGTGGGCCAAGAAGCAAAAGACCTCCAGCAAGTGGACCAGCTGTGACAAACTGAGGAACATCTGGAACAACAGCTGGCTGCTGCAGAAGCCATTTGCAGGGCACAGGGAGCACTGCTTCCTCCTGCAGCATCTCCTGAAGCCTAAGTTCCCATCTTGGAGAATTCCTGGGAGAAATCCCTGGTCTTGCATGCAAGGCCCGCTATTCGCTAGAAGGTAGAGGCGGAGGAGCCCCTAGCCGGAGGAGGAGGACCAGGGGAACTGCCTTCTTCCACCCGGCACACAATGTACACAACATACGTGGCCATGGAGTTGTGGGAGCTGATGAAACAAAGCAAAAGGTGGGTGAAACAATGCCTGTGTGGTTGCTACCACCATGGGACAATGGGGCTGGTAAGATGGAGCCACCTTTATTGGCAGCCTGGAAGGCCCCAGAGGGCTGGGTAGCATCTGTCTTAGGCCCACAGTGATATCCCAAAGAGCCAGCATAACCAGCACCCGCTGTATGTGGTGAGTTCTCAGGATTGCAGAGGACGGCCTCAGGAGCAGATAGCCAGACTTTGGTAAACTGGTTGATGGCAGCAGTTTGCCTGGTTTGGATGAATCCAGGTGCCTTGCCAGAGCAAGTTGTGAAATGGACAACCTACCTGGACTTCGTATCTGCTATGAAAAATGGGCATGTGCCAAGTGATGTTTGCTATGCAGCGTCATGGCCCTGATGAGGAACTGCTGGCAGCATGCGTGGAGGACATGGTCCTGCAAGTGGGCCAGCTGACCCGTTCAGGATGGTGGCAACCCTTCTTGCCCCCTTCACAGACCACCTGTCCATGACACTGTGGACATCTTTGCCCAGCTGAGGGATGTGAAAGTAAATCACCAAAGTAAGGCAAGGTCAGTAAACACTATACCACCAAAGAGAAAAAGGCAGGCAAGCCCAGGGACAGCCACCACCTGGAGTCCCAGGATGCAAGGCCTGGCCAGCTGGAGGGAGCACCATGGGAAGGCAGGCAGGCAGGCAGAAGAAACAGAAGCACAAGGAGTGTTTGGGCATGGTCAACTCCAAGAGGCCCTGAGCTCAAGCCCCTGGGTGGCAGCAGCCCTGCCCCACCCAGGTGGAGGCATTGGGAAGAATCCCAGTGGAGATCCCTGCCCACTGCTGAGGGCAGATGTGGCCAGCAGGAGGTGGGCAGGGGTGTGTAGGAGCACAGCTGCAGCAGGCACCAGCATGGGCCAGCACCCCAAGGACGAGCAAGTACTGCCGCAGCAGACCTAGCATGGGGACCGGGATGATGACAACAAGGAGGAGGACTTGGGCAGTGCAGGCTCCTCTGCTGCTCCTACTCCAGCAGGTGGCTGCATCCTCAGACCAGAGCTGACGCTTTGGTTGCAGCTTGGGCAGCCCAGGATAGGCAGATACGGCACTGACACTTGTGGGCCCTGACCTATGGCAAGACTTATGGGAATGTGGCCAAATAAGTAATCATGTACTGTATCATGTTGCAGGACATAAATCTCTGCTCTCCCAGGAAATGACTTGGCTGATGCCTTGACAAGGGTAGCCACTCTCTGAGGGCTACCTTCTGTGGTGGCGCCTTGGCTCCATAAGAAACCAGGCCACACAGGACCCCGCACCATACAATAGCACAGTGGTGGCACCTGGACTTGACTCCTGCTGAGTCCAAAGCTTCGGTAAAGGCGTGTCCCCAGTGTGCCTATTTGGCTCCCTGGAGTAGGAGGGTCCCCACACAGCTTGGCAGGGTACCATGAGCACCCACCCGCTCCAGCAGGTGGGTTATATTGGGCCCCTGCCTCTCTTGCAGGGACATAGATATCCTCTGACTGCTGTGGCTCCAGCCACAGGAATAGGCTTTGCCTGTCCCATTCCCTCTGCTGACCAAGTCCACACCGTTAAGACACTGCAGTTGTTGACTGCTGTGTTAGGATGCCACTAGAAATAGCATCTGAACAGGAAACCCATTTCACAGGGCCCAGGTACAGCAATGAGCCGAAGACAACGATATCAGGTAACACTCCCGTGTGCCCTACCAGCAGCAGGTTGCTGGTATAATTGAAATGTACAATGAGCTCCTAAAAACAAAGCTACCTTATTTGGCTCCAGAGTTCACCAGGTGGGTGCAGGGTCTCACCTCAGTCGGTCCAATTGCGCAGTGACCAGCTCAGATGTGAGGGTCACAGCCATTGGATCACCTCCTGAAAGCACAGCTGGCCTTTCTGCATATTTGACCCACAGAGCAAGGTTCTAAGGCAATGAAAGAGGCGTTAATCCTTCCCACACTTGATCCCATGCAGCCGGGAGCCCACCATCATGGACTTGGGACTGACCCACAGACCCCCTGATGGGGAACTGGGTGTTCCTCTTGGAGCTCTGGGGAGAAGGACTAAGGCGTGCCGTGGAAGTACAGCCTTGGACTTCAGCGTGGACCATTAGGACGCTGGTGCTCTCTCCACCTGGTGCTGGAGCCGCCGTTCTGAAAGGAGGTGATGTTGTGCTGCTTGGCCCATCCCTTCGGGGTGGCGGATCTAGCCCGACTCCCTTGTTGCAGCAGCAACAGAACCCAGGTCTGGTGTTTAAGCCGGGGACAAGAGGATTGCAGCCACGTCCTATCCCAGCATGACGATGTGGCCTGCATTCTCACAGATGGTGGGAGCTCCCTACAATGGCTTCTCTCTGCCCTGTCCTTCTGACCAGGATGAGTCACGCTAACAGCATCGTCTCCTGGGCACACAGGATGATGCCCTTGCTCACCAACAGTCACATTGTTGGGTACATACTGAATTCCCAACTGACACCGCCAAGAGCCTCCCGGGGAGGATGGTGCCAGTGCCCTGCTCAGTTGAACTGACTGGCAGCAACAAAACTGGACCAGCTCTGCCTGGGATCACCAATGCCAGCCTGTCAAGGTGCTGGTCCGGAAAAGCACAACTACCCCACAGGGACTGGGGCCTGCTATGTACAGTGGCTGGGGGTGGATGATGGGGAATCAAATAATGTCGAATGCAGCCCTGCTTTGTGTCAGTGGGAAACCGAACCATGGAGTGGATTCCATCTGATCTGTATAACCTCATGTTGCTGATAAATGATACAAACATTTGGTGGGATGGCCACAAGCTCACTGGTACAGTGCCCACCAACTGGCTCATGGTGGAAGTCTTATGGGTCTGTGGCCCCAGGGGCTGGCTGTATCTACCCACACATTGGACAGGGTGCTGCCCCTGGGGGTTCCCATTTATTAGGGGCACTATCAAGCCCACCATTACAAACACACCACAATTGGGACGCTGTTACCACAGGTGGTACCATACTTGATGGGTAGCCCGGTGGTTTTATCCAGTGGTCTTGATGCTATTAGGGGCAGAGACCATAGACCTAGCCCTCCAGGTTGCAGTCCTCAACATATGGCCCAGGCCCTGAATGTCACGTGCGAGGTTGTGAAGTTGCTCAAGGATGAAAGTGCTCAAATGAGAAAGGTGGTTTTGCAAAACTGCATGGCCCTTGATTTGCTAATGACAGCACAAGAAGGCACTTGTGCCCTCTTGCATGTTGCATTTTTATCCCTGGCCACCAGATGCAGGTACAGGAAGCTGTACAGGAAATGGATGCAGAAGTATAAGCCATCCAGGCCCTGCAGCAGGACCCACTCACCCAACCCAGTGGTGGGAACCCTTGGGGTCCAGCTGGCACTGGGTGGACGCAAGCTGCACTGTGGTGGCAGTGGGGTTAGTGGACTATGCTGTTTCCTTTATTGCCGTTGTGGTCTTTGTGTTCAGAGGTCCCCTTTATGGGCTGCACACCACAAGTGATGTTCCCCCAACCTCTGAGGGATGTAGAGAGCCACTGCAGACTGCTTCAAAGCCTGGAACATCTGGGGAGCCCTGAGGATGTGACCCTGCTGTCTGTCACACATAGGTGTACAATAGGTTACAAGTATGCAAGCATGACTTGGCATAGACAGGCATGTGTCACACTGTTAAGTTAGTACACAGGAATGTAAATATGTGATAACAGCATATGTAAGGGTGAAACAATAAAGACAGCTGCTGTTGTTGCTGATGTCAGCTGTGCGTTCATTCCTTTTCCTGGGGACCTCACCCTTGAAAATACTCCTTAACCCCCACCCTGGCCCCGATGTGTGCACAAAGTCTTGAGTTCAATCCCCAACACTTAAGAAAACAGAAAAGAGAGTCTTTACTTTTAAGACTGTTGTCCCATCATTATCTTCTATTGAAGCAAACCTAAATCTTAACCGTTTTCATCGGCACAAGGAGGTACGGTACACAGTGAAATGGCTGCAATCTTGGGCCCCAGAGTCAGCGAATTTGGGTTCATAGATCTACTCTGTTGATTAGCTGTGTGACTCTGGGTAAATTACTTTATCCCTTTTCATCTCCACATCCTTATCTGTAAATTGGAGATAATAGTACTGTACCTACTTCTTAAGGCTCTAGTGAAAGTAATTTATTGATTTAACACATTTTATCAAACACTACTTGTCAGGCACTGAGAATACAGCAGACCAGCTTTCTCTGGTCCCTTTTCCTGCTGTATCCTTCTTCATAACATTTGCAATATTGGGCATTTATTTATTGGCTGATTTGATTAGTTTCTGCCTCCTCCTCTGTTAAAGACGGCAGGTCCCAGTGGAATCACTTGTGTTAAGTTCCACATCACCAAGCTGAAACATAAGTTATTTGCTTGTAAGATCTGCCTTTCCAAAGCATCAGCAGAGAGATGAGAGCCAAATCCCACGAAACCAAGATTTTGCTTGCACGGCTGGAAAGAAAGTAACCTAGAAATGATCAATCTACTCTTTGTTCCTTGATCCTGCTCTCCTCTGTTTTTCTGCTAGAAAATCCATCTGCTCTGTTTAGCTCACTGTAACATCTTCATATTTCCAGACTGTGGGATGCCCCATTCAGGAATCTCTAACAAAAACTTTTTCCCAGTACTGGGGGTTGAAGCCAGGGGTTCACCACATAGGCAGCATTCTACCATTGAGTTATATTACTAGCCATTTAAAAAAAATTTTTGAGACAGAGTCTCATTAAATTGCCTCAGCTGAGCTCAAGCTTGCAGTCCTCTTACCTCAGACTCCAGTGTAACTAGAGTTACAGGTATGTGCCACCACACCCGGCACCAGTTTGATATTTAAGACAGTTTAAACTTTTGTTCCTTGACACCACCAACGCCATGCTCATTTCTGGGCCTGTGCTCAGTGTATGGTAGGAGCCCCACACATATTAATGATAGAACCAGTGGTTGGATTACGGATGGATGGATGGATGGATGGTTGGATGGATAAGATGCTTCTCTTCTGAAAGTGCAGCCCTTGGAATGCTTGGCATGCTGGATGCCAACAAGATCAATAGTGTGGCCTCGGATGTCTCTCAGCTCTTGGCCAGGTTTGATTTCTTAGCTGTAGTGGCAGGACCTGCTGTGGCAACTCTTGATGCTGCCAAAGTCTTGCTAAAGAGCAGAAGGTGAACTACCAGGCCAATACTAGCCTCTCTGAAACATACAGGGGCTGATGCGTTTGCAACCACCAAGCTGACTTTTCCCATCCCTGGATACAACCCTGCCATTCAGGCAGAGAAGTGTAGGAGAGCCCAGGCTACAACTGGTGAGACCTCTGCACTGAACTGAGCGGGAAGTCCTTCACAGAGCTGGTGACAAGTCCCTTAACAGGGTCCCGAACTGCCTCCCGGAGCTTGCTGCTGTCATAGCAGAGGTCGGCCCCACCACCTGTGAACTGGAGCGAGCTCCAGAGGAGTTTAACAAAGCACTGGCTGGGGGTGCATCTCTTCATGCTGCTATTTCAGCAATTGCTCTGCACTTGGAGTTCTTTAGGAAGGAAGCCCAGTCACTGAAGTGCAGCGTAAAACACAAATTCCCAAGGCAGGTCACAACAGCTCCTGGACAGTGCCCTCCCGGGCACCGAATTAGAGGGAGGGTGGGTAAGGCTCCCCAAAACGACTTTTTGGGCTTAAGATTTAACCTCATACACCTCTCTGGCAATACTCAGAGGTGTCAATTACAGCTTCAACAATTGGCAACCTACCAAAGGAGACCCATTAGGGAAAAACATGGTGTTGATTTGCCTGTTGTCCGTAGTCTTGTGCTTCCCTTATTGGATGTCGTAGGGGACAGCAGCATGCCACAGGGTTACATGTTCAGGTTCCTGGGGCTCCCAGAGAAATGCCAGCATAACAGCTTCCATCTCCATGGCGCCGAGCTACACCAGGGTTTCTCAAACTCAGGCTCTTCCAAACACTGGCCTTGCAATGTTCTCTGGGAAAGAAACATCCCACACTGTAAAATTTTAGGGAATTTTAGAAAGGCTGCATTTTGTATTGGAAATTCTCAAACAATACTAGCTTATCAAGGCCTCTGAAAAGTTCTGCAGGAAGATGATTTTTAAATTATTTAACACAGTCCATAAAAAATATTTGACCTTGAAAAATCCGCTTTTTGCCTCAGAAATCTGTTCTCACCTTAAAATCTGCTTTTGCGCACAGCTGACGATCGGCAGAATGCACTGGGGAGCTGTGCTTGGCAGTGAGAACAGACGGGACAGCCGGGCCCGCACTGCTGAGGCCCCACACGCACTGGCTACAACTCTGGCGGGGAGCCTTTGCCTTCTTTTTTTTTTTTTTTTTTTTTTTTGGTTTTTCTCCGGTACCGGGAACCGAACTCACGACCTTGCGCTTGCCAGGCAGGCGCTTTTGCCGCTGAGCTAAATCCCCAGCCCCTGCCTTTGCCTTCTGGTGGGTGCGTGCACACCTCCCCAGGGTATCTGCTCTTAACAAGGATCAGCAGCCTGAACGTTTTCATAAGTTCCAGATTTTCTATTGCAGACCACTGGAGCTGCACTACACTGGAGACGCTGTCAGCTCCTTCTACGGAGTTGATGGTGTGTGGTTATCTTAGCATCCAGTAGCAGCAGGATACAATTAAAGACTGGATTTTAGAGCCTTATTAAAGGGATTCTGTGAAGTGACTCTTGGGATAAATGCCCATACCTTATGTGTTTCTGGGATCTGCCTGAGGAACCTCCTGAGCTCCGTGACACTTATACAGCTTTGAGACTTCCTCTGGAAATTTAGCAGCCAACTGTGTTACTCCTCTTGTTATAAATTGCCTTCCTATTACATTAAACTAGTACTGCTTGATGAAATTCATGATAAAAACTACTTTCTGCTGAAATATATTTTTCTTGATTTCCTGAAGGCAGAAAGCACATTTTATTTTTCTTCCCCTAGTAAGAACCTCTAGAGCTGGGCATGGAGGCATACACCTGTAATCCCAGCACTCGGGAGGCTGAGGCAGGAGGATCACTATGATTTTAAGGCCATCATGTTGATACTCATTAAATTTTATTTAACCTCTCATTAAATATTACTCCTCAGTCTAAGAAATTTTTTTATAACTTCTCCCTCTCTCTCTATATCTATCAAGGGGGCGGAACTAAGTATTGCACACCAGAGGTCTGGTAAATAAGTTTGGCGCATTCATGCAATGGATGGTTAAGAAGCTTTTAAACATTATGTTATAAAAGAACAATTTAATCATACAGAGAAAATAGTCAATATATATTTAGAGGTGGGAAATACCAGCAGTATGGCACAGAACAAGTCTGTAAGGCATTACAGCAAAATGCTCACAGTGTTTATTCCTAAGAAACGGGGCTGTAATTTTTTCCCTGTTAACCAACTTGCTTTCTCTGGCATGTTCAAAGTCCTTCGCTGTTCCTGCACACTTTGTGAGCAGAGCCAGAGACTGTCTTTGTCCTAGGTTGGCTTTCTGAGGATGTTTGAGTAATGAACAGCTTGGGAAGATACGGTGTTCTGTGTGTGTGGTGGGTAGGCTTGTTTACTGTCTAATATAACACAGGTACTGTCTCCTTCCGGGTAGAGCCAGTCTGGAGGGCTTACTCCCCACCATAAACCAGAGTTCCCGGAGTTCAGATTCCTCTCCTGTAAGGTAACCTATTTCCCAGACAGGTGGCACCTGACCCACCTTGCATCACCCTGTAGGAATCTGAGGCATAGGGGATGGGTACAAATGTTGACATTCTGGCTCTCGTGGTTACTGAAGTCCTGGGTCTCTGGCCCCAAGTCTTCTGTCTTGTGCCACACATATGAAATTGTAGTAGGCTAACTTGGCTTGCAAGCAGGGTAAAATCTCAATGTTTTTTTCTTCTAGTATTTGGGATCAAAGCCAGGGAGCACTCAGCCCTGAACTATATCCCTAGTCCTTTTCAAATATTTTTAATCTTTGAGACAGTGTCTGGCTAAGTTGCACATATTGGCCTTAACCTTGTGATCCTCCTGCCTTAGCCTTTTGAATATCTGGGGTTATAGCCATGTGCTACTGCCCCTAAAGTCCCAGACTTCCAATACTTCTCAGCACAGTGAACATGCACAATTGTCCTTCAGTGTAGGAATTTGGTTCCAGGAGTCCTCATGGATATATCAAATGGCAGAGTATTTACATATAATCTAAACACATCCTCCTGTGTACGGTAAGTCATATTTTGATTACTTATAATACTTAATGCAATATAAATGCTATTTAAATCTTTATTATACAATATTTTTTAAGGGATGACAGGGAAAAAGTCTGTACATGTTCAGTACAGACACAACTTTTTCCCCAATATTTTTGACCGAAAGGGTTTACTCCCTAGTACTGAGAGGGAGGGAGGGTTGAATCCATCCATGAATGGAGAATCTGAAGACACAGAGGGCCAACTCTGTGGTTTTTGGTTATCAAGGAAATAAACTATAATTAAATGATAGATTCTGGACAGCACTCCCAAGTAACTTCCCTGGATGGGGGAGTGGAAGCTTGTCAGAAGGACATCTATAAAATGAAGGGACCAGCTTTCAGTGGGGACAATGACAAAGACTTGTTCCAGTCCTGAGTGGGTATCAAGTGACTGCCAAGCAGAACCATGAATGCCATCATCATTGAAATGCATGCAAGATTAAGGTCACATATTTTTTCTCGTGCCCTCCCTCCCTCTCAGTACTAGGGAGTGAACCCAGGGTCTTTGCACTAAGCTATAGCCCCAGCCCCTTTTTTAAAAAAGACAGGGTTTCATTAAGTCACTGAGCTGCCCAGGTTGGGCTCATGCTTTTGATCCTCTTGCCTCAGCTTCTCAGAGCGCCAGGATTACAGGTGTGGACCACATGCCTAGCTTAAGCTTAGATTCTTCTAAGACTAATGAACCCCTCTGAGATGAGGAGAGAGCTTGGACATTATGCCAGTCTGTCTGGTGGTAGGTGCATGGGCAATGCCTCTGCCACAACAGTAACTCAAGGACCTATCCTTTGCCATTCTCTGGATTTTGGTCTCACCCCCAGATGTTTTTATCCTTATTCTGACTGAACTCTGCGTGGGACCCTGTATGAAGATCCAGATCTTTGTCTAAATTCACCTTTTCTCCCTCACACATAGGCTAACTGCAAAGTACCCCAGCGTCCCATTCAAGCTTCTGTCACTGGTCGCGATTTATCTGCTCCTGTGGACTGGATGTGTCCCCTCAAACTCACAGGTTGAAATCCTATCCCCATGAGATTGTGTTTGGTGTTGAGACTGTTAGATGATTTGGTCGCAAATAGGACATGAGCCCTCAAAAGAGACCTGAGAGAGCTCGTTGCCCTCTCGCAGCAGTGCCCGGATGCAGGCAGTCTGCAACCTGGAAGCTCCCTACCATGATCTGACTGCGCTGGCCCTTGACCTTGGACTTGCAGCCTCCCGAACTGTGGAAGCTCATCTCTGCTGTTTACAGACTGCTGGGGGCTGGGGTTCTGTCCCACAGCGAAACTGACAAGGCCACTCCCCTTGAGATCATCGCATCTGAGCACAGCACACACCATACTTTTAAGAAGTGAATGCACCTGTTCATGTAGGGCGATGGGAGCCAGCTGGGCAGTGGGGTAGCGCCCTGCGCTACTGCTGTGGGCGACCTGAAGCATTCACACGGCAGGCAGAAGCCGAGATGCTCCTGGCACTTCCAAAGCCACTGCGGACGCCCTGATACCTCGGTGCTTCCCAGCCTCTGGGTCCCCCACCGCAGCCCCGCCGCAGGCTCTGGCGCAGAGCTGTGGAGGCTCCAGCTGGAAGCCGCTTTCCCTGGAAACAGGACGGACATCCGAGCTCAGGCCTGCCCCCTGGTAGCGCTGGCCACACGGGTCATGCTGTGAACTGTATTGAATTCCGTAGACACTTCAGCTTTTAATGGAGAGAAAAGGCAAGCATGCTGCGTCTTTCTAGAAATTCCCCAAGCTTGCACAGCAATGCTGAACTCACCGCAGGAATGGAAGGGCTGCGCACTAAGATGATTTAAGCTAAAATATCTTAATGATTTTCAGATATAGCAGCAGCAGCAGCGGACGTCGAAGAAACGCGAATTTTCGGGTTCAGTGCCCCCACGCACGGCTGGAGGGCACCCCGCAAGCCCCGGCTCCGTAGGGAGTGCAGAACTGCGGGTCGGGGAGTGGCTGGCGCCCTGGGATGGCTCTTTTGGCCTCTCCGCCCCAGGCCCCTGCTGGTCAGGCCAAGGCCAGACGTGCTGGGGAGAGGACCTGGTCCCCGGGAGAGGCCTGCGGAGTGGTGACTGGACCAGCATAAAAGGCGCCAAAGGACCCAAAGTGATCTGACAGCCCCAGACCTGCGGCGTCCAGAGCAGCTGCGAAGACGCGGGTGCACCGGGTTCCTCTCCCCTGGGAGCCGGGCCGAGGAAGAAGCCCCTTTGTGACAGAGCCCAACTTCCTCTCCTGCGCGGCTTCCTTTCCCTCCTGGGGCGAGAGTGCGAGGGAGGTTGTTAATACCCTATTGGCTTTCGGATTTCAGGAAATAACCTTCCTTTAAAACTGTGATGTCCGGCAGGGGGTGGTAGCACGTGCCTATAACCCAGCGCTAGATGGCCCAGGCAGGAGGGTTACAAGTTCCAGCTCAGCCTGTGCAGCCGAGTACTTTAGCAAGACCCTGCCTCAAAATAAAGAGTAAAAATGGGATGTGGCTGCAGCTCAGTGGGGAGGCCCTGGATTCAATCTCTAGCACCAGAAAAAAAAGTGACAACAGGGGTAAATATTCCTTGAAAAGCAGCTGTCCTCTATTTCTGTTATGAAACTGAAAACAGAGCTCATCTTCTCATCCCACAGAAAGGCAAGGCAGTTGAAACAGCTGCGGCGAGTTGACCTGAAACAGTGCGAGCAGCTGCGGGGTTTGCTGGTTCTCTTTAAAACCGCCCTGTGCTGGTTTCCTGCGTGCACATTTCACGCCTCCGGTGATCTAACACGTGAAAATGGACAAGGGCGGCAAGACACGTGGAGGGACGGAGTGGAGAGGGTGAGGCACCCGGAAGGAAACGCGGGCCTGTGCGGGAGCTGAGCCGCGCGCTGGCGGGCGCTCTCTCGCGCCACCGATGGGCGCTCCTGGAAGTGCAGATTCTGAGTCTGCTGGTTGGGAGAGGCGGAGCCTGCGGTTTAACAAGCACCTGATGGACCAGGCGCTGGAGACGTCCCGTGGCTCTGGTGGATCAGGTGGCCTCTACTGAGGATCCCCCAGAAATCCAATCACACCAGCAAGGCTGCTTAAAGCGTTAAGAGTACTAATACCAAGTTATTTGAAACTGTAAACAAGCGTCCAGAAAAAGCACACTAAGCTACTTACATTACCCAAGCCCTCCTTTACCTCACACAAACCCAGATGCCCCCTTTTCTGCCAGCTGCCGAAAGCCAGGGCCCTGGAGTCCTCATTCTCCCAAGTCGCAACTTTAGCACCGTTTGCACCAGGTCGCGTCTTGTTTTGAGATGCACTGTACAGCTGTCCTGAACCATAGTCAGGTTAAACTCCACAGCCTGGCATTGAAGAGCTTCTACAGTGTGCCTGGAACCCTTCCAGCCTCGGTGGAACTGAATCAGTGTGTGTGCATAACGATCTGCAGTGCTGTATTAAGTACACATGCACTACTAGAAAAGCAGGATTTATTGTTTTCCTACTTTTAATGAGTACTGTATTTGCCACATGCTAGGTGCTGTGGGGCTGGATACCAAATCAGTATTCTACTTTAAAAAAAAAAAAAAAAACCCATATTCTTAGTTTATTGAAATAGTTGCAGGTACTGACAGAGTCCACTGGGCAACTCTGTATAGTGTTTGAAATTTTCTGATAATAATGTGATGCTATGTACATGTATCTGCTTTTGAAGGACAAAGGGGGAGGGTTGATCTTTTGGGGATATATACCTTAAAATTAACACTCTGCTTCTACTTCACAAGCAAATTTCTACCTAATGAGCAAGTTTCATAGCTCATTACTTACTGATAGATTTCTTCCCAGAGACTGAAAATATTGCCAGGTTACTCGTGATGTATTTTGTAGGGATCCGATGGGCTCTTGCTGTACCCTGGGAAGGAACGGTGGCAAGAATGAGAAAGACACAAAAAGCTGGGGTCAGGTGGAGGGCCTCTCAAGTGGAGGAGGGGAGCAGCCCAAGAACCGCAGGGCGTTTATTTGTACCCTCAAGATGCTGGTTAACTTTCACCTCGCTGCCCAGCAGTCAGTTAACCAGCTACAATGGCTTTTCACGTGCTGCGAGGAGCTCCCGTGTTCTCGGAGCGCTCATGCTCTCGGGCTGGCTTCGTCCTGCACATGTAGCTGCTTTCCAGCTCCCACGGCTCCCGACAGTATTTACACTAGCTTTTATGCAAAACTTCCCTGACTAGGTTTTGTGCTTTTAAAACATTTTTGTGGCTGGGAATATAGCTCAGTGGCATAAGCGCCTTCCTGGCAGGCGCAAGGTCCTGAGTTCGATTCCCGGTACAGAAATATATATATATTTGTTACTTTGACACAGGGTCAAAGCACTTAGGGTCACCGCTGGTGAGAAGGCAGCTGTGCAGGCGTATCTGTGTGGTGTGGGGCATCTTCGTGTACAGGAAATGCGTCTTTCCTGGCCGCCTCATGGCAGGGCAGAGGGCTTTGTGGCTGGAGCCAGGGCTGCCTTCCATGAGCAGCGTCTGCCTCCTACCCACACAGTGCGGACCCCCGACCTTAGCGTCTGCCTCCTACCCACACAGTGCGGACCCCCGACCTTAGCGTCTGCCTCC
>NW_004955429.1:23787552-23816547 GCF_000276665.1 Chinchilla lanigera
AGTGCGGACCCCCGACCTTAGCGTCTGCCTCCTACCCACACAGTGCGGACCCCCGACCTTAGCGTCTGCCTCCTACCCACACAGTGCGGACCCCCAGACCTTGCTCCGCCTGCCCCTGAATTTATTATTTATTTACAAACATTCTGCACCACTGCTGAAATAGTTAAAGTCATAATTTAATGCCAATAGAGAATGGACATATAGGGCTGGGGATTTAGCTCAGCGGCAAAGTGCCTGCCTGGCAAGCACAAGGTTGTGAGTTCGGTTCCTGGTACCGGAGAAAAACCAAAAAAAAAAAAAAAAGAGAATGGACATATATCAAATGCTTTATCCAATGCATTAATGAATGAAGTAACCAATGAGATGTTAATACTGGCTCAAGGAGCGTTTTTGCAAGTGGACACTTTGAGCAATTTAATAAAGGATTGTTAGGATAAGATTGACAAGTCAGATTTTTAAAAGTATTTCATATCCTACAAGGCAATACATTGTAAATTTTGGGGCCATTTTTTTCCAGCAGAAATTATTTGCATCTCTATTGACCTTTTTAGCTAAGTCTTTAATTTAAAGGCTAGTAAAATAGCCCTCCTGACAGCAAAGTAAATCAAATAAATCTTGCATTGTACCAAAAGAACAACCAGAAATCTCTTTGCTGTTTCCAAGTTTTGCATAATTATACTAACAGTCTCCCTCACTTTCAATTAGAGATATTTTTCAAAGATCATTCTCGGTCACAGAAAGGCTGTTGCTCTAAGCTTTGGTTGGCTTGATTATATACAGAGGTGTAGCAAGAAAGGTAGTTCACTATTTTTTGTTTGTTTTGAGACAGGGTCTTGCTAAGTAGTTCAGGTTGGCCTTGAACTCACTATGTAGCCTTGAACTCGGGACAGTCCTCCTGCTTCAGCCTCGCCAGTGCTGGGATCACAGCAAGCACTGTCGTGCCCAGCTGGTAGCTAACTACGTGGTTGACTTGGGTTTATGGGTGAACTCAGAGTCACACGCTGTGGCGCAGTCTCCACGCTCCGGCCGCGCTGCTCCTCGCTCCTGCAGCACGGACGACCCGGAGAAGCCCTCTCAGACAGTCACTTTCCAGCTGCAGCTCTGATTGCACGGACAAATTTTTCCATTATTTTATAAAAGCAAAGGAGTAAAGAGGAGGGCAAATTATTATTGAACTTTTCCAGTAATGATATCGTTATGGAAAGTAAAGAGACTCGTAAAACACTTGCTTCTGAATTCTGAGGGGTCAGTGAGAATCAGATGCCATTAAATGCTTCCTCCCAGTTTATAGAAGCACAGGTTTCTAAACTGAGAGTTAGTTAGATAGTGCTTAAAGATACACAGAAACAGCTCCCTTGTCTTTCCACAAGTGTAGAGTATTCACAGTAAAACTGACAGTGTTCCAGACAAAATATCACAGTGTCATTCCCCTTGCTTCAGTACTCTGTGATTGATTCTTACACATCTGAATTGGGGGCAGAAACCTCTTTTCCTGAAGTAGGCGTGTCTGCGTGTCTGTAACTGGACTGCCGTGGAAACCCCTTTCAGGTCACTGTGACAGTGTGAATGTGACCAAGTGACATCCTCCCCAAAGCTTGCACACAAGAGTCTCTTCTTTTTCATTTATTTGGTGGTTCTGGGGATGGAGCCAAGGGCCTCACGCATGCTAAGCACGTGCTCTACCACCAAGTGATACGGTAACCCCAGAGCGTATTCTCTGAGGTATCAAGAGTTTAAAATGAGGAGAAAAAAAAGAGTTTAAAATGAGGTTGGACATGGTGGCACAAGTCTGTAATCCCAGGACTTAGGATGCTGAGGCAGGAGGATCGCTTTGAGTTTGAGGCCACCTCGGGGTAGATGGTGAGTTCAAGACTAGCCTGAACTGCATAAGCGAGATCCTGCATCAAACTGCCCCCCAGAAGAGTTTAAAGTGGCTGAAATAGTCCATAACTATCCCATAATAGTTTGGTCAATATTCCCCTGTGAGACGTTAATACTGGCTCAAGGACAGTAATACTGTAATAGAGTTAACAAGCCACTGTAGCTTGTTAACTTGTAATATACTAATACTGACGAAAACAAGGAAGTATGATAGATAGCAAGGGCATTGTAAGTTTCTGAGAATTTCCATAAAAATTCAAGTTCTGCACTATTTGTATTAATATTTTTCTGATAAAAATTTAGCCTAGGGAAACCTTGATGTCTCCTTTGATTTGACTATTTTTTCCATTCACCATGCAATAGTGTTGAGCTAATAAAGAAATATGAAGTGTTATATGTTAAACAAACCAAATTATTTCCAGTATCTCGCCTTTTAGAAAGTAAAGAATGAATTGTAGTGATTTCCAAGAAACATTTGAGAAATTTCAAAGGTATAAAAGACAGCTCCCCTCTTTGTAAAATATGTTAAGGCCTAATATTCAGAAAACAAAATAAGAAAATAATTAGAGGATACGTGATACATGGTTAAGGTCAGATTGTAAGGAACCTGGGAATCAATGCTTTGTCATTTATTCAATTCATGAGAAGATATTATAAAATAAACACAAAAGAAAGCATAAGCAACTTTGTTTCACAAGCAAATAATACTTCATATTTTCTTGCATTTCGAATGACCGTCAGCATTATTTTGCAAGGTATATATTCTGCTACCTGGGAAGATCACCCCAAAGGTGCAGAATAACATTTATTGGGAATAATCTACCATTTAGCAGAGAAAAAACCTAGTTTTGAATTAGTATAGTACCCAGAGGTAAATGTTTCATAATGTCTCTCTTTAAATAATCAGTGACTAAGCCCATCAAAACAAGGCAAATCTTGCCAAAATCTAATACATGTCATGGATCCTTGCCAAACTTATGTAGAATAAGCCATGGCAAGTTAAATCTATTCCTCACTCCTTTGACAACTTGTTATTTACTCAAATTTTGTCTTTTCAGTATGTGTTCTGGAACATATTTTAAGACAAAACTTTCTTGAAAAAAAATGCATCCCATTACTTTGCATACACAGTTGTATTTTTTTGCCATTATTGCTGCAAATATGATCTTAATTAACCATGTATATTAATTATAACTTTAACCAAGATAACTAATTTATATTCCTGATGGAAAACTGGGAGGCAGATCACTGAGACTGTTTTTTGCATAGAATTGTTTCAGCAGATTAGTAAAGCTTACCTGTGTACATAACACAACTCTAAAGCCACACACAGACGTCCCTTATGTATCTTCTTAAAGTAGAAAAAAAGACCATTTTCCTTAGCAAAACACAAAGATATAATAATTCTGTCACATGTAAAGATGAAAGGCAGTCAGATGTAGTGGTACATGCCTTGTAATCCCAGCACTTGGGAGGCTGATGCAGGAGGATTGCCAAGAGTTCGAGGCCAGCCTAAATTACATAGTGAGACCCTGTCTCAAAATTTTTTTTTAAAAAGCCAAAATGTACACGAATTTAAAAACAAACTTAGTAACCAGTGTTTAAGTATTTGGTCTTACTTAGAAATCACTCAAGTATCAAAGAATTATTCATTAATTACATTGATTTAATATTAATCCAAGTTGTTAAGTTGTCTAAGAAACTTAGAAATTATGTTTAAGCTGGCATGCTACATAACATACCTACTGTAATAAAACATTCATTGAGATTATGATTTAATCTAATTTAATAATGTTAAGCATTCTGTGAAAGTATTTTTAGTTCCTCTGATGAGTAAATCAGTATAAAATGTAGGAAGTTCATGTTAACTGAACTGTTGTCAGAATAAGTTTCTCCACCTGGGTCACTCTGCTTTCTGGTTTATAATTTATTAAATTCATAGTACTGAAGCTGATTTTTAGAGAATCTTGGTTGATTTTTTATCATGATTTTAAAGTAATTTTCTTTTCGTAGCACTCATTTCAACTAAGGCCCAAGTTTGTCCTGATTGCAAAGTACCAAGTTGTGAAAATCACATTCTAGAAATCAGGGGAAACTTTTAACTATGATCCTTTTTTGTGACTGTTATTGCAATTTCCATATCTGGTAAATTTTTACCTTACAATGCATCTTTAGTAAACATTCTGTATTTTATTTTGTACATTCCACTTAAAGAAAAAGAAAGATGATGAGTTGGCCGTATGTTCCATGAAAAAAACCCGTTTTCATACTCCATGGGCAAAGTTGCTGTCATTGGTTTTCCAGTGTTTATTGTAAGTTAGACTTTGCTTCAGCCTGCGTAATTTCATGCTGCGTTAGCCACAGAAGGAGGTCTTGTGGCAAATGGTATTCACCAGTTTCAGTGAGCAGCAGTGCCAGGTGGGGAAATTGTACCGGGAAGACTCTAACCTTATTTGTAGAGCACCCTAGTTACGCAAAACATCCCTGTAACATCTGCTGGAGTCACGTTCATTAGCAGGCATTTGCAGTACTGTGAATGGAATACTGATTTCCAAAGACCAGCCAATCAACAGTTGCTTGATTTGGAAACCAAATAGTTCCTGTTGATTTGCATGACAGCATCAGCTTGGCTGCAGAGAATGCTGTTTTTTTGGTTTTGACTTCAAGAAAGTGTTGCCTGCAGGATCCTCTAGAAATCTGGTAGATTTGGGGGAAGAGCTGGAAAAAGGCCTTCCCTGCCTGCGGTGACCGTGTCTAGTTGTCCCCTTAAAGCCTCACGTGGTCATAGGTGGGGCTTTCAGAGGTGGCTGGATCTAGAGAGTGTGATGCTGGGATTGATTCATGGTGCAGTGAGAAGCTAAAGGGTGCTAGGATTAGGGGTGCGAGTGCTGCCCTCCCTAAAAAGATACGAGGGATAGAAAGAGCTGTGGTTGTTTCTTGCTTGCTTTGCTACCTTCCACACATGTGAACTCTTTCTTCTCTTCAATGCCCCTCTGCAAGCTACCCTGCTTTGGAGCTAGCCAACTGTGGACTGAAATCTCTACAAACTGTGACCCAAGTAAATCTTTGCTCCTTTAACTTTGGGCGGTGGGTATTTTGTCTCAGCCATGAGAAGGGTAACTGAGGCACTTCTCCACATCCCATCCATCACTAAGATTGGCACACTGGCTGCTCTCCCACCTGCCACCTCCCCATCACCGCTGCCCACTCTGCACTGCTCCTGTGACCCTCTCTGCCTCTGGCCTTGGCCCCTCTGCGATGTCTACACATTGCTCCTGCCTGCCTGTTCATAGTATAAAAAACTCAGCACATCTGACATCGACCTGGTTGGGAATTACACAGATCTGATTATATTTTGCTTCCCAGATCCAAGTTGGCCAGTGACTCTCTGCTAATTGCCTGACACAACCTAACCTTTGTGCTCATATACAAAGGCTGCAGGGCTGCCATTCCTTCCCGCCACGCCTCATCCCCCAGAGTATGGAGATGATCCCTTTACTCACCCTTCAAATGTCATCTCAATGGCTTTCCCTTTGTGAACAATTCCCCGGCCCTTAGCCAGGCACGGTGGTGCACACTTGTAATACCTGTTACTTGGAAGGCTGAGGTAGGATGATTGCAGGTTGAAAGCCATGTAGCTCAGTAGTAAAGAACCCAGGATTCCATGTAGTTGAGTAGTAAAGAACCAGAACTGAAAGGGATTGGGCCTTTGAAGTCAGTGCAAAAGATGTGACACATCAAGACTATGGCTGGAGGTGACTCTGAAGGGAGCCAGGCCTCAAGACAGAGGAATATCCAGGCCTGCAGCCTCCCCAGGGATAAACAGTGCTTGAGAGTACACCGTGATTAGCACCACTTGGTCCAGTGAGCCCAGAGAGGCATCACACGCTCAGGTGGGTGACTAGAGCACTATCCAGACCCACACTCCCCTGCCTTTGCAGGAACGAATGCCTTTGTTCTGTCCACACTCCCTTGCTGCATGACTTGCTGCCCTGTTGGATCAATGTTAGCTAAGCAGCTATCCTTGTAATCCTATAGGTTGATTATAGTTTGACCTACACTGTACCCATGTTGTGATGTTGCTATTTAAAATATTGTTGTACTAAGAGTCTCAGCAGCCACCCGCTTGGCACCCCTCCCGGAAATCCAGGAGCTATTCTTATCATCTCCAATAAAACTCTCCTAACTTCCTCCTTCAGTTCACAATGACTTCATTCCTGATGTTGTGTGACCACAGACTCGGCACATCTGACATCAAACAGGTTGGGAGTTATTCTCCCTGTACACGAGTACCACGGTAAACAGGATTGCCCCAGCTCTGTAGTATACTGAGAGGGCCTCCCTTGCTGTGTTCCTGCAACATTGTGCATAGTTCCACAATAACAAAACATGCTGCTGCTGGTACTTAGTGTGTCTCTCTCCACTACAATGGTAGCACTTGGAGAGCAAAGGCTTTTCCATTCACCTTCGTGTTTGAATCCCCAGGGGCTGGCATGTTGCTGAGTGAAACTGCAAGCGAAATAGTGTATATATAGAATTCCACATTGATTTAACAAAAAATAAGTAGAAGTGTTTAGAAAATAGTAGCTACCCTTTGTCATGCACTCACTATTTGCCAGGAACTGAAGCAAAACTTACTGTCAGTGTTTTCCAAATGTCAACATGTAGTATTTCTTTAATGTGACTCATCTTCACTAACGTGTATTTTCAAAAACAATTTTATATTATTACCATATGTGCAAAACTGATGGAAATGAAGTAAATTATGTAATGTCAGCAGAATATTTAAGCCAGGCGTGGTGGCTCATACCTGTAATCCCAGCACTAGGGAGGCTGAGACAAGAGGATCATTTTGAGTTCGAGACCAGCCTGGACTACAAAGTGAGCTCAAGGTCAACCTGAGTGCATAGTGAGACCCTGTATCAAAAAGACCAAAACCAAACAAACATGCAGAATATTTAATCAACTTACCAAAATGTTTTCCAATGAGAAGAAACTGTTTAAAGTGAATCAAGAAATAAAAATCTTCATTTGTTTTTGTTATTTTGGTTATTTTAAAAGTGAAAAACAAAATTTATTTGTATATATAATAATAGCTGGAATAGACGTATATTGCTGATGTCTGGTTTAGTGAAAGGAACAGTCAGTCCTAAAATTTTCTTTTTTCTTGACCAATTTTGCATGCTTGAATTCGGTAATCTGAATGACTGATCTGAAAGCAATAATACTCAGTATAAGAACCATTGTTGAACTCCTACCATTTTGTATGGGGAAGCTCTGCATCATTTCCATTGTTGGGTTTTTTTTGTTGTTATTGTTACTCTCTTTGATTGTTTGATCAACCTTACATTCTCATATCTGGTAGACTGAGCAACTAGGTAGAAGATAACAGTATGTAATGTAGCAACCACTGTTAATTCCTACCATTTTGTTTTGAAGTCATGTATCATTTTTGTTGTTTTGATTCTGTCTTCATTGTTGTTTTGTCAGTTTTTTCAATTTATACAATAAAAAAGGTCAAAAAATCTTCAGCTTAATTACACATACCTTCAGAAAAATTATGAGGGTCTACATTAATGAGAATGTATCATTTTAATGTAAACTTTCACCAAAAATTCTAACTCATATGCAGTCATAATCTGAGAAGTGATTACATATATTTTTCTCTCTCCACAGTTACTAAGGGATGTAACAAACTTTGTTCAAAGAATTAGTTAAAAGAAGCTTCTGAGCAGATTGCCAAAATGTGTACTTACTTTGAGTTAGTGGAGAATGACACCCACAGTGATGAGAAAAACTCCTTTTTCACTTGAGGCTGCTGATTGGGATTAGAAAACACCTATTAGAGTTTGTTCTGTTTTGTTTTTAATTTGGTTCGTTATTTTTCAGTTCAAAATTTTCTCAGCAAGATTTCTGACTGAGCCCAAAATAAATTTATTCAGCTAACAAAAAGAAACAAGAGCCCCACCATTAAGCAGTGGCCCTCCCCAATCTAGCCATTGTGTACACTTTGTTTGCCGGTGGAATACTGCTGTGTAGGGATAAATTCAAGATTGTTCAGACCAGCAAACGCATCTGCGTGCCTCGCTAATTTGCAAACTCATGAGACCATGTGTCTCGACTCAGGGAAGAAAGGCTCCCTTTGGAATGACTTTCTCCTCATGACTTGGGTGGTCAGTGGGAGAACCAAATGGCATTAATGCCTGAAGATGAACAAAAATGGAAAATTCCAGTAAAACAGACCCATATAACATTCTTATAGTTTTCTTAAGTACCTAAGTAGTTTTCTTTATCTTTGAGTATTTGAAGGCCTCTGTGTTCCAATAGAGTGTAGACTGGGATGACAGCTGGAGCAGACGGAACAAATCCTCTTGGCTTTATCCCTGTGCACACTTGGCACGTGACCTGACAGTTCACACCACTGGTCTGAGCCTACTGTGTTACACTCTTGCACTTGTAGAGAATTACGGCAAAAGATCCCATGACTGAGGGCTTAAAATGTACCATATGTGGTAGGTGGAATCCTAGAGACAAGAGAAGCACTGATCAAGTTAGCCCTGTAGTATAAGTCTGGTCAACATGTCTATCTATACACAAAGCTGAGTAGGATCTGTCAAACTTACGTGGACAAGGGGGCTGTGCAGATGTGACTGACGTTAATGACCTTGAGGTGGAGGGTAACCCTGGACTATCTCAGGGAGCACAGTCCAATCCCATGGACTTTTCTCAGGCTGGGCTCCTTCAAAGCGATAACAAGTGAAGCAGGGTCAGAGAGATGCAACTTTGGATAGGTTTGTGAGACTTGACTGAAAGAACGGTCTGATTCCTAATTATTACTAATTTTACCAAGTAAGATAAAGGAAGTATTTCCCTGGTAGTTACCACACCCTATCTCTCTGACTTGGTTTAAGAGGGAATAAACCAGTTAAAGCTGAGATAATAACCTTAGGGGGGGATGCACTGGCATTGGACTGAGGGATTTTTGAAGAGACATGCCAGTAGCATCATTTTACTTCTACCTTTGTGCCTTCTTCACCCCCCAGGGAGTGCAGAATGGTCAAGACACAGTCCAGAAGTGTGACCAAGAAGATGGCCCTATTCTGTGGCCAATGACTCGAGAGGCGGGGCGACAGGAGCTGAGCTTTATTCAGTGGCCAAAGAGCAGAAAAGCAGGAGTTTTGCTCCCCAAACAGCTTTTCAGCCCCAGGAAGCTGCGCGGTTCCAGACAGCAGATAGCAGTAATGAGGGAGCAAAGGGGACAAGCAAAGGGGAGGAACATTTGTGTCTTTTCTGGGCACCAGCAGAGATCTAGGAGCCCAGGGTCAGCTCTTTTCCTGCCTTCCATATGCTGGTGTTTCTGATCACGGCAGCTTCCTTGAAGGGGAAGAGACAAGCAAGGCTGGGTCGAGTTTACCCTGCAGCGAAATCTGGTCAACATGCAGAGCTGAGTAGCATCTGAGGCGAAGGCTAAGGCAACAAAGGAGACGAGAGCATAGGAAGCCAGGGATGCCAAGCCCACGCAGCCACCCATCAGCCCTGCAGGCCCAGGTGAAGAGTCAGCATCTTCAAGAAAAGTGGCCATCAGGCCCTGACTAGCAACCTAGGCAATCATTATTATCACCTGACAGTATCCTGCCTTCTGTGTGACCTCCCAAACCGGTGGTGTTTCAAGTCAACTAAGAGCGAATGAACCTACAGGGTTTACTTTCCGAGGTAATACAGAGAGCCATTAAAATCCTCAGCTGTCACTGGGCACCCCCTTCCTGAGGTGAGTCAAGGGTATCCAGACTGCGAAGGTGCTGGATTTGGGGATTGGGGTAGAGGAAGGTTAGCCAATTTCCCCGCGGTTCTCAGCACATTGGCCTTTTCCCTTTTTTAAGAGCTTAGTGATGGGCCTTGTCCTAGTTACTTCTCGCTCCTTGCTGAGACAAGATACCTGACACCCAAAGTTAAGGAAGGAAAGTTTATTCAGCTCACAGTTGTGGAAGTTTCAGTCCATACTCGGCTGGCTCCAAGGCAGAGGGCCACATGGCAGAGGGGAAGACAGCAAGAGCAGCAAAAGACGAGACAAGCCTTTCTGTCGCTCATATTGCATCCAGTCTACTGGGATTAGGGCGGTGCCAATCCGGTCAGTGGGCTGATCCAGCAATCCCCACCCTTAATCCCAGCATTGCATTACAACTCAATCACATGCTCTAGACTCAGCCACCTCTGAAAAAAATCATATGACGGCATGAGGCTTTGTGTGACATCTAGACACAAACCAGAACAGGCCTGATAGATGATATAGATATAGCTATAGATTTGTTTTTGGAGACAAGTTGTGGCTATATAGTCTGTACTGGCCTCAAACTTGTGGTGCTCCTCCTGGCTCAGCCTCCCCAGTACTGGGATTATAGGCGTGCACCAGCATGCACAAGCCTTGCTCATAGTTAAATTAGAGAAATTAAAGAAGGTTGTTTAATTTTAGCTAAAAGTGTTTCTGAAGTAAAAATGTGTTCTTAATATTAGTATTAGTACTATTGTTAGTAAGAAATAATCATAAACTTCCCCAATGAACAAAGAGTCCATGGGAACAAAGAAATAGAAAAAGTTGCAGAGAAAGGAAGATTTAGGTTTCTTCCTCCTTAGGAGTTAAGAAATGTAGCTAAGCATGGTTGCCGATGCCTAAAATCCCAGCTACTTGGGAGGCTGATGCAGGATGATCTCAAATTCTCATATTCAAGGTCAACCTAGCTACGTAGTGAGACCTTGTCTCAAAAAAATACAAATGATAGAAATGTACTGGGATGTAGCTCGGTTGGACAGCACTTGCCTAGCAGGCCTGAAGCCCTTGGTTCAATCCCAAACCCTGAAAAAGAAAAAAAGAGAAAGAAAGAAAGAAAGAAAGCACAGGTATATAAGAAAAGAAACCAATGGAATGGTGTGGAGCTGCTCTGAGGATGTGGCTAGGACTGGAAACCCTAAGAAGCTGCTCACTGCAGAGCCACTTGACAGCCATCGCAAGCCATGATGTCCTGCTGCCCTGTGGCTTAGGAATTAGTCTTAAAGTCATTCTTAGGAATGTTCTACCACTGAGCTACATTCCCACTGACTTGCTCAGTGTCATTTTGAGTTTTTTGATGCCTCCTTGGGGTGTGTCACTCAAATCTTACAAGTCAAAACAGCGCTGCAGCGACAAAAATGGTCGACGAGTGAAGGGACTAGTGTGTTCGAGGCAATTTACATGAAACCTCTAGAGCTGGGATGATGGCCCCAGGAGTCTAGGGATGAGGGGCAACAGTTGGCTTGATAGCTTCAGGCGGCGTACATTGCAGGGGTAGATGGGCTTTTCTGTGATGGTATAATGAATTTAAACATTGCTCACTGGCCTCTGGGCTCAAGGGATGAAGGTAGGGAATAAATGCTTACTTGTTAATGAATCAAAAAGAAAAAGTTCTCTTTGCAGCGAAGGTGTGTTCTCATACCAAGTGGGTTTTTAAGTCTAAAGTCTTGATATTACAGTGTAGGGCTGCTATACTTTGAATATTCAATGTCACCCAAGGCCCACATGTTAAAGGCATGGTCCCCAGGATGGTTCTGGGGACCTCAAGAGGTCGGACTGAGTGGGAGGTCCTTAGGTCGCAGAGGCTGAACAGACCTGGAGAGCAGTATGGGGAGAGAAAGAGGGAGCTGGTGCGGAGCTGCTCTGAGGAGGTCTCACTAAGGCGCTTGTCTTGAAGTCGACTGGGGAGCCCAGCCTGCCCCCCAGTCTCTCTCCTCCTGGATAAGAAGTGAGCAGTTTAGTCTGCTACACACTTCTGCCACAATGTGCCACCTCACTCTGACCCAAAAGTAAGGAAGACAGTCAATGGAAAATTGGAGCCTCCAATATCACAAGCCAAAATAAACCTTTCCTAATTGCAAGTTGATTGTATTGGGCATTTTGTTACAGTAATGGAAAGCTATCTAGCACAAGAACAGAGAGCAGAGAACAGCTCTGGAAAGGGAGATCCTGGGGAGATGGTTTATCCTATGAGTCTGGATGGACAGCAAGAAGTATGTGTTCCCATTAATTTCCAGAGATGATTGCTCCATCCTTGCTTGATTCCAAGTAAATCTGTGGTCTGGATTTACCCTGTGCACATTGCTCAGCTGGCTTCGGGGTTATTCTACAAAAGCAGTGCTTTTCTTATTTAGTAGTTTACTTCTATATATCTATCCATATAAATAACCAATTCCTTTCTCTCTTTTTTTCTACAACCCTAGAGATCCCCAGCACTCCCCCACACATGAGTGTATATGGTTGTCCTCATCCTGATGCTTTTTGATATTCTTATGTGATTTTTCCTAGTTTTTGTAGTTTTGCAATGAGTGTGTCTCACGTCAATAATCTTTTTTTTTTTTTTTTTTGGTTTTTCTCCGGTACCAGGAATCAAACTCATGACCTTGCACTTGCCAGGCAGACGCTTTGCCACTGAGCTAAATCCCCAGCCCCCTTGTCAATAATCTTACATACACAAGAAATACCAGTTTCTTAACTTTTTTAGCAACACAGTGATCTTGTTTGAGCACCATTCTTGCTGATCTGGTAAAAGACAAATGCAGCCATTTTCAAAGCTATGTCAAGGGTTCAAAGTACAATGCTTTGGGTGGAGTCTGTCTGCTTCTCAAGTCGTCAGGGTGCCCTAAGAGGGCCACTGTTGCCCTCCATGTGGCTTGGTCAGCCCTAGCAGCTCTGAAGCTTTTGTATCTGGCCTGCAGCCCAGGCCATGCTGGCCCTGTCTGCCTCAGTGCAGGCTGAAGCCACATGTCTCGGAGTCGCCACCTCTCTGACTCAGGAGCTGGGCCCTAGACCCGCTCTGCACTGGGGTGTGCAGCCTTTGCTCTCATTTCCCCAGCAGGACGTGTCTTCCTTGCTCAGGTATTTTTTCTCCCTTTCTGTTCCAGCCTTGAGCCTGGAACAGCAGGCTCTGCCTGGTACTGGGGCTTATGCTTTGTAAGACAAAAGGAGAAGAATTTGGGCAAGTTTCATTTTCTAAGCTTGGAGTTTTTCTGTGGGAAGCTTTTTATCCACATAGTCAATTTCTTCAATAGATATAGGGCTCTTCAGGTTTTCTGTTTCTTCTTGAATTAGCTTTGGTAGTTCGTGTCTTTCAAGGAATCTTCATTTAAATCATCAAATTTATTAGCACAAATTTGGTTTTACATTCCTATTATTATTAGGCCTATAAACTCTGCACAGTGCTTCCTTTCACTCCTGATATTAGTAAATTTTATCTCCTCTGCTAACCCTGTCTCGACCATCTTGGTCATTCTGGCTACATATTTATTGATTTTCTTGGCTTCAAACCATCAGCTTTTAATTTTATTGATTTTCTTCCTGTTGTTTTTTTATTTTCTGTGCAATGACTTTCACCACTACCTTTAGTATGACCTTCCTTTTGCTTATTAATGCATATAATTTTCTCTGCTTTTTCTAGTTTTTTAATGTGGGAGCTTAAAATACTGATATTATTATTTTATTACTTTATTTTGTGGTTCTGGGGATTAAAGTCAGGGCCTTGTGCATGTTAAGCAAATGTTCTACCACTGAGCTACATTCCCAACCCAGATTACTGATTTTAGATCTTTCTCCTTTTCTAACATACACAGTTAGTATTAAAAAAGTACTTCTAAATACAGCTTAACCTGTGTCCCACAAATTGTGATATGTAGCATTTTTATTTAATTCAAGATATTTCAAATATCATTTGTAATTTTTTCATTGATCCATAGGTTATGAGTAATTCCCTAATATGTGAGGAAATTTTCCTGGCATACCCCTGGTGTCTAACATGATCCGCTGTGATCAGAAAATGCACTCTTGTGTCTTCCTTTCGTGTCATGCAGACTTTGTATCATGGTCCAGAACATGCTCTTCCTTGATCTGTTTCCTTGTGCACATGAATGTGTATTTGCTGCTCTGTAGCGGTCATATGTACATGTCAAACAGGGCATATTGGTCATCACTTTTGTTCAAGTCCTCAATATATTTAATTTATTTGTTTTCATAATTTCTTAAATGAGAATGTTGAGATCTCCAACTATGTTTGATTCTGTTCCTGTCTTTGAAGCTGAGAATTAACCCGGGCCTTGTGCGTGCCAAGCATTTCCTCTGCCGCTGAGCTGCCCTCCTGGCCCTGCTTAGTGTATTTCTGTGGTTGAGAGTGTATAAATGTAGTATTGTAGTTTATTGACAAATTCAACCCATATCATTATGATATATGCCCTTTTACCTGTGGCAATATTTCTTGTTCTCCTTTTTACCTTGTGTGATATTACTATAGCCGCTCCTGTTGTCTTTTGGTTAGTTTTTCCGTGAGATAAGGGTCTAATTTCATTCTTTTGTATGTCTTTCCAGTACCATTTATTGAGGCAATACCCCCACTGTGGAGACCGGGTAGGAAGGTTACGGCCTGATGGGCCTGCTCTGTGAGCAGTAGGGAGAAAGGCAATGTGCAAGCGTGCTGACACTGCGGGTTTAGGGAAAGGTGAAAACAGCTGGGAGCCTGTTGTTCACCAGACAAGTACCAGGGATGGGGGGACACAGATGACGCCTGTGTAGCTGTAATTGCCTGTGCCATGTCTGAGTGAGTAAAGGCAGGTGCTGCAGGTGACTGGCGCTCTCTCTTGCAGGGGGACAAGCTCTTGCTGGCCTCCCACAGCAACCTAATTCAGCACCTCTTCATTTTCCATCTTCATCATCCCTCAGTCAGGTGTAAGTTCCTGGGTCCTGCACTCCTCACTATTGTGTGGTCTTGGCATCCTTGTATACAGACCATAGATGTATAGATTTACTTAGGGTCTTTATTCTGTTCTCCTTGTCTATATGACTATTTTTATGCTAGTGACATCCTGAATTGATTATTGTAGCTCTGTGATATGTTTTAAAATCAGGGTATATGATGCCTCCAGTTTTGTTCGTCTTTCTCAATATTGCTTTGGCTCTTCAGGGTCTTTTGTGGTTCCATATACATTTTAGAACTGTTTTTATTCTATTTCTGTAAAGGATGCCATGGGGATTTTGATTACAGTGAATGTAGATTGCTTTAGGCATACAGACATTTTAGTATTGTTATTTCTTCTAGTCCATTACAATGAGATGCTTTCCTACTTATCTGTGTCTTCATTTTCTTCTTTAGTGTTTTATGGTTTTTAGTTTGCAAATCCTTTGTCTCTATGGCTGTTTGTTCCAAAGCATTTTATTGTTTTGTTTTGTTTTTATTATACTGTGAATGAGATGGTCTTCATTACTTTCTTTTTGGAAAGTTCTTTGAGTGTAGAAATGTACAGTAAGTCCCTGACTCACAAACAAGTTCCATTCTGGGAGAACTTTCACAAGCTGGATTCATTTGTAAGTCAGACAGTGAGTCTTACCCATCTTTGACACAAATGTCCCGCGTGTATTGCTTTGAGGCGGTGTATGATGTGCCTCCTCCACGTCACCACGGCTTCTCGTCCTGCTTCCAGATGCCCTGGCTCTGCCTGAGGCCTGCACTCTGTGCACCGTCGCATTGTGCAGCCCACACACAGCAGCGCACTGCGGCAGTGTCCAGCGGGTGCGTGAGCTGCTTCTGGGATTCCCATTCGCATCTGTGAAAGCTCGCACCTCGGATGTTCTGAACTGGGGGCTTTCTGTAATTAATTTTTAATTAATTTAATGTTGCTTTTGTATCTTACAACCTTACTGAATTCATTTATACTAACAGATTTTCTTTTTTATTGTTAGTTTTAGAATTTCCTAAATATAGGATTCTGTCATCTGCAAATAGAGATACTTTTACTTCTTCCTTCCTGGTTTTCGGGGGGCCTTCTTTCCCTTTTCTTGTTTAAATGCTCTGGCTAGGACTTCTAAGAGTGTGATGAAAACAGTGGCCAGGTAATCCTTGGCTGTGTTTATTGTTCCATCCTCGCCTTTGTCAGTAAAAACAAGCCCCACACCAGTTGGCTTCCTGGGTGAAGAAAAATTCATACTTTCATTCAGTAAATATTAATTAATTTATTTGAAAGAACCTCAAACTTTTCTGAAAAAGAGAGAAAACTTCCAAATGCATCCTATGAAGGCAGCATGACCTAGACACCAAGATCAGATACTGTAAGAAAGGAAATTAGGCCAATATATTCTTTATACACATTTACAGATACTGAGATCTTTGTACTGAAACTGAGAAGCTTTCTTTTTTGCCCATTGATTGTAATGTGAGCTTTTTACATAAGGCCGTTGATTTGTTGAAGTTAATTTCTTTGTCTTATCGAGAGTTGTAATAGTGACTGCATGGTAAGCTTTGCAAATGCCCTTTCTGTACCTGTTGGCGTGTTCGTGCGGCTCTTTTCCCTTTTATTTTGCCAACATATTGTATTACATTGATCCATTTGTCAAGCTGGACTGTTTGTATTCCAGGGATGAATCCTACATGGTCATGGTTTGTGATCCTTCATGCTGTTGAATTTGGTTTGCTAGTTTTCTATGGAAAATATGCGTGTCTGTTGTGTCTATATCAGGAATATATTTGCCCATGGAAGCAATCTACCATAAAACACCTGTTTTCCTTTGTATTAGTAATAAACTTTAGGACAATTTTTTGAAACCATGTGAACATCCTTTTTTTCTCAACTTTTGACCTGATGTACTATTTTAGCATCTATTGATGATCCATGGCTGAATTTATTATTACACTGGAAGTTTTAAAGCAGTGATTTTGTTATAATTTCCTCTATATCTGTTAGTTGGCACGCAGTAAAGAAAAAAATGCTAAACTTCAGTAAGTGATAGTCTACAATGTTTACATTACATTTCTCTCTTTCTCCTCTTTCCTCTAGCTGTGCCCTCTTGGGCCATCGGGCTCTTTCTTCTTTCTGGAACAAATTATTGATATTTGATATTTACCTTGGGAGTTTCCCTGCCTCTGGCCCTGGGATCAGCCAGAGGATTCCTAATTTCTCCAAGGACCCTCTATTCTTAGTGGGCAATGATATTTAGAAGCCAAGAACTAGGCATTAAATACATTCAGTATTCGGGACTAATACTGTTTTTAGACTTTTTGGGGATGGAACTAGGAAATACACATGCAAATCATGCATTTATACTGATGCCTCCAATTTAAAAGTCACACAAGAGTCTCCATTTAAACCAGGCATGGTGGCACACAGCTGAAATCCCAGCACTCAGGAGGCCGGTATGGGCTACAGAGTGAGTTCAAGGCCAACCTGCACTACATAGCAAGACCCTATCTCAGGAAAAAAAAAAAAAAGATTCTCCTTTACTTTCTCCATTTCATATCCAGGATTATGAGGGAACTTAGTATGTGATAATGATAGTACTTCAGATCTGTGAGGAAAATACACATTATTTGGAAAATTTGGCTATCAACTTGAAAACAAATCCGCACTTAACACTAAACAAATTCCAGATCAGTTAGAGATTGAGAAAACTGCTGTGAAAGAATTAGAAAGATACTGACAAAAAACATATATGATCTTGGGGAGGGAAAAGAAAAATTCAAAAAGAAAAATTCCTTCAAGAAGAAAAATTCCAGAACTGATAAAGGAAGAGACTTTGGTGCTGGACAGCATTGCACATGGCTGCTGTACACATGTGCAAGAGGAGAATCACCGGTTTGCACTCTGCTTGGGTTCCCATGCCAAAGGGGATTTGCTCTGCAAAGAGAAAATGCATGTTTACACTTTTAAAATAAACCAACTCAGTGAGCAGGTGTTTGCCTGAAGGTCTTGAAAGAAGGCCAGATGCCAGGGGCAGGGTGCAGACAACATTTGAAAATGCTGCAGAGCAGATCTACACACAGTGGGCAGGAGCAGGAGGAGTGTCCAGAAAAACCAGTTAGCTGTCCTCGGGGTCTTGAAGTCTTACACCCGCTCTAGACTTTGGTCACCTGCTCAGGCCTTCACCTGTAGGAGTTTGATTATTCTCTACTGTGCCCAGCATTTCTGTGATGGAGAAGCTCTGGGGTCCATCACAGGCACCTCTAAAGGCTGAAGGTCCCGCAGGGTGCAGCATAGAGGACAGACAAGAGATGCTGAACAGGCTTTGTAGAAAGAGCGATGAAATCTTCCCTTCGTGATTCTGTCAATGTCAACCCTGGGATGAGGTTGTGTGACGAGACCTTGGAAACCATGCCAACATGTGCCTGTGGCCAAGAGTCCAACGAATATATGCTCCTTCTTTAAGAGGTTAAACAGAGTCTCCATTTGATCCAGCAATCCCACTTCTGCGTATCTACAATAAGGTAGAAAGCAGGGACCTAAAATGTGTGCATACACCAACACTCATGACATTACTACTCAGGATAGACAAAATGTAAAAACAACCCAAGAGTTCACCAAAAAATGAATAACCAAAATGCAGCATACACACACCATGGGACATCATTCAGCCTCAAAAAAGAATGAAATTATGGTATATGCTATAATCTGGATGAACCCTGAAGATGTTATACTAACTGAAGTACTCCAAACCCGAAAGGACAGATACTGTATGGTTCCTCTTGTATGATGCTATGACCTGAATTGTGTCCCTCCTACTTGTATGTTGAATCTCCATCCCCAATGTGCTAGGGCCTTTATGGAGATACTTAAAGCCAAATGAGGTCATAAAGGTGGGGCCCTGATTCACTAGAATTAGTGCCCTTATACAAAGAGACACCAGAGCGCTCCAGCTCTCTCCTTGCCCTGTGAGGACATGGTAAGAAGATAGAGTCTGCAGCCAGAAAGAGCGCCCTCGCTGGAAGACCTATGCCAGCTCTTGACTTTCAGCCTCCAGAAATTCAGTGTCTGTGGTATCTTGTCATGGCAGCCTGAGCTAAGATAAATAAGGTACATGAGGTAGTTAAATTCATAGAATCACAGGGTAGAACAATTATCACCAGGGGCTGAGGGATGAGAGAATGGAGAGTTATTTTTTAGTAGGGAGACAGTTTCCTTTTAGGATGATGAAAATTTCTGAAGATGGGTGGTAGTGACGGTTGCACAACAATATGAATCTGCTTAATGCCATTAACTGTACCCTGAAAAATGGTTACAGTGGCAAATTTTATGTTGGGCATATGTTTGCTGCAATTTAAAAATTAGCACAACAGGAGGGATAGCTGAAACCCTGGACTGCACGATCACCTTCAAACTAGGCACCACCTTGTCTGTCACCTGGCACAGCAGCCTGCAAGGGTTCCTCTGAGCCACGGTGCTCGGAAAGCACACAGCTCCCAGATAACAAACTGGAGAACACTTCAAGTTCTGAGGTCTTGGGCTCTGCTGTCACTGAATTTGAAAGTCTTTTCCCATGAGGGGAAAAAAAATTGAGAAGAAAGAATGTTTGCAGCTGGAGTCTGAATTTGCAGTTTTGTCTCCCAAGACCGGAAAACACCTGGTCCCTGCAGACTTTCTATTGAATTTTATACGGCTTTCAAAAATAGATTCATGCTTAGCTGACTGGCAAGATGTAGTTATGTTTGGTTGTCTTCCACAGTTTTATCTAAACCCAAGCAATCACATAATATTTTATTTTTTCAAGCAGGGAAGAGTACACAAAATTACTGTCTATCTTTCCCTAGATCGAGTTGTCACTTTGATAGCTCAGGGGGCATCTAAACTCAGGAAGTGAAGTCCACCTGGGGTGAGGCTCAAGCTACAAAGGGAACCTCAGGCCAGCAGCCCTACTACTCCAAGCCAGCAGCAGCAGCAGTTCCTCAGAGCTCATAGAAACAGTCTTCACCCTCAGCCCGGACCTGATGAGTCAGAACACAGATCAGCAGAATTTCAACTGCATTTTCCCCTGACAGGGCTGGCGCTTGAACCCAGAGCTTTACACTGAGCTTTACTGGATCTTCATCTCTTTTTATTCTTCTTTACACTGAGACGAGGTCTTGCTAGGTCACCCAAGCTGGGCTCAATTTTGCAATCCTTCTGCCTCTGCCTCCCAAGTCGCCAGGATTATAGGTGTTTGCTGCAATTCTGGTGTTTGCAACATTCTTTCTTCTCAATTTTTTTTCCCCTCATGGGAAAAAGACTTTCAAATTCAGCTACAGCAGAGCCCAAGACCTCAGAACTTGAAGTGTTCTCCAGTTTGTTATCTGGGAGCTGTGTGCTTTCCGAGCACCGTGGCTCAGAGGAACCCTTGCAGGCTGCTGTGCCAGGTGACAGACAAAGTGGTGCCTAGTTTGAAGGTGATCGTGCAGTCCAGGGTTTCAGCTATCCCTCCTGTTGTGTTAATTTTTAAATTGCAGCAAACATATGAGCTGCACCCATGCCCAACTCAGCTGCATTGAAACGAAGTCCCTAGGGAATGTTCACTAGAGCCTGAGAAGGGTCTCAACACTCCCCCAGCTGAACTGTTTGTGAAATAAGTATGGAAAGTGCACATTTCTGGGCCATGCCCAATGCCAGTGAGAACTACCCCGTTTGATTCTTAGGCTGGTGAGCTCAAGGACTGTTGCTCTAGGTGGCTGTGAAAAGAGCCCTTCTGCTCATTTAGCACTCAGCCCCTGCCCCAATCCTGTCCTTTGGGAACCAAAGCTCTGAGAACCAAGACTCCCAGGAACTGCGTGGGGGAGAGGGGACCGGGAGAAGGAGGCTCTGTGCTGTAGGACCTGGGGGTCTTTGCCACATACCCCCGAGTTGAATGGCTTTCTGAAGACACAGCTATCATTCCCACTTTACTCTGTCTCAATTTCCCTTCGCTCCCCAACACTAGTACAATGGAACTGGAACAAGAGAGGAAAGACAACTTTTGCACAGTTGTCTCCTGGCAGAGCTGTCCCCAGGCTTATCCCAAGCAGCTGTCTGGTGCAGCCCAGACAAGGTGTGGCTGCAGCGGCTTTCCTCCTCCCTTTGCACACCAGCGGCCCTAATCGTGGCTTCCTGCTCCCAGGGTCAGCTGTAACACACTGAGCTGAGGAGCCCTGGGGGATGGGGAGAAGCTCACTAGCTCTCAGGCCTGGCTGAGGTGTCTATGTTTGAGCAGCTGTTGGGAGCCATGTTCTGCAAGCTGCTTCAGCTACAGGCAAAGTGGATTTGTTGATTTGGTTTTTTCTGATCCGGGGCTCCAGTTGCAAGCATAGTCTTACTGGTCCAATGTAAAGGCCCGGAGCCTAGGAAAAGAGAGGCTCGCAGCTTTGGGATACAGGGCAAGACTGGAGGGAGCATACCAAAGGAAGATGTCCCTTACTTCTCAAGATCGAAGATCAGCGTTGGGAGGCTTAGCTGACTGCACATAAGAGAGACCTGTTCCCACCTTTCTCCCCCCAGTACCTGGGGGGCCTGGTAAAGATGCTCTGAAGTCCACTGAAGTGGATCCCAGAGCCGGACACGACTGTGCAGGCAGCATCTGTCCTCTATGGATGGGGGTCCCAGATCCCCCCATCTTTGTAAGATCCGTCTAGGGAGCCCACTTTAGAGAGACTCATTCTGCAGGGCTTGGTGATGGCAGTGCCTGCGTGTCCAGCAGCATCCTGGTCCTGCTTATGCAGGTGGGCAGAGGATCAGGCTCCAAGAGACTATTCCCCGAGCTGGGGGCCCCGGGTCAGTAAACCCTTGCTGGGTGACTGCACCTTCTGCAAGGACCAGTTGTCTCTATTTCTTAACACTTTTGTAAAGCACTGCATTCCTACAGTGACATTTCTACAGGTAGCCTGTGTCTGTTCTTATCCACTTCCTACGCCCTTGTTAACCCAAGTGAAAGCACAAAATGCCCCCTGTCACCAAACACAGCCCCTCCATTTTCCATGTTTCCTGGGTGGCCTCACGGCTTCTCTCGTTCACAAAGTTTGCCACCAGGGGGCACCCGTGACTTCCTACCTCTCGCAGAGCTGTGTGTGTGTGTGTGTGTGTGTGTGTGTGTGTGTGTGTGTGTGTGTGTAAAAGCTTGTAGAGTAATCCAGTTTGTTTCCTTGGCCAGTTTAACACCTGTGGCCTCAGGGATCAGTATCCAAGAGGGCCCAGATTTAAATCTGTGTGGTGTGCTGGTAAATGTTTAACAACCAATGCTTAAACAAACCACCAGTTTTCCTGTGATGATCTCTGTAGGCTGATTTTGCGCTATCAGCAGATGTCCTAGGACGCTAACCTGAGAAGGGGTGCTCAGAAGCTCTCTGTTATGGTTTGTGTCTGTTTGTCCCCCCTACGCCTCATATAGTCCTGGGGCAGGTTTTTAGAGTTTATAATTGATCCATGATCCAATGCTGGGATTATGGGTGTGAGTGCCACACCCGCCCTGGGGTGGATAGTTTGCATATGTAAGGGAGAGGAAGAGGCTGCTTGCTGCCATTCCTCCATTTTGCTCTGGTTGCTTTTGCTGTCTTCCACCACCATGAACTGTTGCCCTCAGCCATGTGCCACCCTGCCTGGGAGCCAGCCAAGTATGGACTGAAACCCCCACAAACTTTAAGCTAAATAAATCTTTCCTTCCTTCATTTTGGGCTTTGGGTCTTTTGTGTCAGCAACGAGAGAAAAGTAACCAAGACACCCGCCTAGGGACCCTGTGTCTGCTACGTAAATAACACAGGTGCAGCCTCAAGAGCACAGATCTTAATTCATGGAGTGCCATAAGTAGGAGGCGATGAGTCTGGACTGCTTTTTGTGTTTATTTTTAAATTCTTAAAATTGTGAAAAAATACACATGACATAAAACTTACCATGTTAATAATTTTAAATGTGTAATTAATAATGTGAATTATAGTCACATTGTTATGCAATCTTCACAGCTCTTTCGTCTTATAAAAAGAAATCTCTGCATCTGTTCAAGAACAACTCCATTTTTCAAAAGTGATCTCTGTTCTACTCTTTTTACGAGATTAACTAGTTTAGAAATCTCACACACATGTGATATCATACAGTATTTCTCTCACGGTTACTGTTCTATTTTATGGAGGATAATGTCCTGAAGGTTTACCATGTTATAGCCTGGGGCAGAATTTCCTTCTTAAAGGCTGAGTGATGCTCCATACCTGTTTATAGACCAGCTTCCTTAGCAGGCAGACACTTGGGCTGCTTTTCTCTCTCGACTTCTGTGAATAGCCCTGCTATGAACATGGGCATACAAGGGTCTCTTTGAGAGCTTCAGTTCTTTTAGATACAAAACCAGAAGTGGAATCCTTGACTCCTACTAACAAATTATTTATTGCTCTTATGAGTGACAAAATACTAGTGTGTATATTAATGGACGTTATGACCATCCAGAGAATGCATCTGTTAACTGATTGTGTCACCTTAAGTAAAAAACGCCCAACTGAATTGGATCAGCATAGTTCTTGGTGTGGAAGACCCACGGTAGGGACGACTGTGGCCAGCATGCTGTAAGAGGAAGACGAAGAAGGAAGGCCGCCTCTGTGTCTCGGGAGGTGCTCCGGTTTTCACCTCACCCTAGACGTCGTCTCCAGCCTGCAGCACAGAGCCTACGGCTTCTAATGTGGGCTCTCCTGGACACTGAGCTGAGCTCCAGACCCTCAGCTACATCCTTCCGGTCTCCAGCACGCAAACAGCACCCTTGCATTCTTCCACACCTGACCCTGTGGGGGGCCACTGCAAGCCAATCTTGTCAATCCTTATATATTTGTATATCTTGCGTTAAATCTGTTCCTCTGGTAAGCACTGACTGATATAACATCTTTAAAGTAGGAAAAGAAAAATGTTTTGCTTTCTTCTAATCATGAAGAGGTCATGCCCGGTCTAGGCACAGCTGGTGTTTCTTTGACCTGAGGCTTCATTCCCTGTTTATAGTATACTTGGCTCATTCTCAGAACAAGGACACTGCCAGCATCAATATTTAGCAGCATCCATTTGTCTTGAATAGAAGGCTGAACTATTCTATTAGACTAGTAATTCTGTATGTTTTTATTACTTTAACATATAAGCTATGATCTCTTAGCATTTATATAGGTGAGTATTTCTTATGTTTTTGTGGAGATTCCCAGAAGACTTTGAGGTTTAACTTTTTGGTAATAAAAGGAGCAGTGTGAACCTGTGAGAGTCAGACTAGTAGTTTGAGTACTGGGTGTTGAACACAAGTTTTTTTCCTTACTCTCAGTTTTGAGATAGGGTCTTCCCTATCTCACTAAACTGCCCAGACTGGGCATGATCTTGCACTTCTCCTGCCTCAGCCCCCCAGATTGCTGAGATTATGGATATGTGCCACCACAGCCAGCCACAAATGCCTTTCCATGTATTTGTCACTTAATTTCCTTCAGCAGTGTTTGCAGTTTTCAGTGTATATGACAATCATCTGCTTGCTCAGTAAAATTACACAAGCTTATTCCTAAGTATTTTATTATTTTTGGTGTTATTATAAATGGGTCCATCTTCTGAATTTACCTTCAGAGCATTCATGCTGTATAGAAACACAAGGTGTGTGTGTGTGTGTGTGTGTGTGTGTGTGTGTGTGTGTTGCTTTTGTGTCTTGTAATTTTGCTTAATTTATTCTAACAGATCTTTTGGTGGTATCTTTATAATTTCCTATGTATAAGTTTGTGTTATTGGCACATAGAGATCATTTTCCTTTTCCTTTTCCGTTTTGTATGATTTTGTTTATTTTTCTTCCCTAAGTTCTTTGCCAGGACTTCCAGTACTATGTTGAAAGCAAGAGGTAGGCAGGGGCACCCTTTTTTTATTTTTGATCTCAGAGAAAAAGTTTTCAGTCTTTCACTATTGAGTATATAATGTTAGCTGTAGGCTTTTCATGTGTGAGTTTCATGTAGTTTTTCTCAGATGGTTTGACACCAAATATGTGAGGCTTTCCCACACCAAAATCGTTTCCCAGGTCTTCAGATATGAGGTGGATGTCTCCAGCCCAGTTCTGATGCCACCTACTTGGGGCTAATGCACATGGCATGGGTTGAGAGCCCAGTCCCACAAAATTTCCCCATTCCAGACACCAGTCATAAGGCCCTGGTTGCCACTTATACTTCCACTGGTAGAAACTTGCTGAATTTCTTACATAACTGAGGAAATTACTTTAGTCACTATGATCAGTTTATTATAAAAGATGCAACTCAGAAACATAAGGGGTGTATAGGACAGGGTGAAATGGGGCATGTTCTTGGAAGTTCTCTTCCCCAGTTTGAAAAGGAGAATTGCTAAAGGGAACACAGCTCTGACAGGGGCAGGCCTGGCCTGTTAATAAAAGGAGAGGGCCAGCTTTCATGGCATGACTGGGCAGGCTGGGGGCTGGTAACTTCCCACTGAGTCACGAAAGTGGCATTTTTTGAGACTTTCCCTTATGTTTTAGAGGATTTATTCTTAATGTAAGGTATGAGCCAGCAGCTGTTTTAGGTCTCAGACATCCTGGCACCCCTGTTGTTCCAGTACATCTGGTCCTTCCAGTGCCACAGTGGGGAGAAGGGAAGGGTACATTCATAAATCATTAACAGAGGAGGATGGGGAAAGAGATGTGTCCCCCTTCAGTGGGTAACATGTCATGGACTGAAGCCTGAGAATCCTTATCGCCTGTCCCATGAAGGCACCGATCCTACTTCAGTATGTGGGAATGGAGTCAGGAGAAGACTGAGATCCCAGCCCCTTTCTGGGCATGGCATTCTGTCAGCACCTCCATGTGGTCCCCAACCTGGATCCCCATTATTTAGGGCATTTTGTGGAGATTGTAATAGATATGATTAAATGACTGGCCACTGGTGATCCAAGTCAACATCTAGCCCTCCTCCCTCCCCTTGGACCCGGGGCCTGGGATAAAAGTGTCATTCTTTAATTATGCAGTTGGCCGCCAGCCCCATCTTGAAGTTATTTAGGGGCCTCCAAGTGCCATCTGATTATCAAAAACTCATGTATTATTGAAAGGGGCTTCTCATGAACAGCAGATGTTCTTCTTATCCCTCACTTTGGAAATTCCATAGGTTTTAGAAGCTCACACTTTTATTGTGTTGAGGCAGTTTCTAATTTTTTTTTTAATCATGAAAGGTGAATTTTTTTTTTAATCATGAAAAGTGTTGAATTTTGTAAAGTATGCATCAATTGAGATGATATGGTGTTCTTCCCTGTCATTCTACTGAGGTGTACTACACTGATGTTTGTGAACTGAACCATCCTTGCATTCCAGTGATAAATCTCACGTGGCTATCTTGTACGAGCCTTTTAATGTGCTCCTGAATTCTGTTTGCTAGTCCTTTTTGAGGTTGTTTTGCAGCATTATTCTGTAGGGATATTCTGTTTTGCAGGGATATTGTTCTGTAGCATTACTTTCTTCATTTATTATCTTTGCTTTTAGACAATATATGTGGAGGACATTCTTTATCTTTCAATGTATTACCTATGTGAGACTTTGGGCCTGACAAAGCCATATGATTGATTCTGGAGGAAGTCTAGGAAAAGCATTGGTGTAAAAGGAAATGATAGCAGGACCTGTGTCCCTGTGGAAAGCCGCTGGGACGACACTAGATGCCTTGCTGAGATATGCCTGAAGGAATGATAACATGATGGCTAACTAAGTCAAGTCTCATTCCTGTGGTAATTGAATTGTATTGTCCTCGCCAATCCTGTTAATTATTCCTCCCATTTGCCCTTTTGTTGCTTTTTGTTTGTATCCCAATAAAAGGCCATGGAGGACGGTAATGGAGGCTTCAGTCTGAGAGGCTGCTGCCCCCTGATCCCATAACTTCCTCTCTCTTTTCATCTGTGGGCACCTCATTCTCAGGACGTCACCCCAGACAGAAACTGACTGTACACCAACAAATACATTTTACTGTAATTTGTATGATGAACTACTTAGTAATAGCTATCCACTAACCAATTCATGTCTCTCAACATTTAACAGCTGCTTCTCACGAACCACGTCAGTGGGTTCTGCATATTACTAGCTAGACTCGGCATGTCTCCTGTGCTTTTGTACTTTGGGCCTTGGTGAACCGAGTCACTCAACTTTGAAAAATTACAGGAAGAATTAAGAATGCATTCTATGCTATTTACTTGGCAAACAAAGATTAAAAAAAAAAAATCAAGCCAGGCATGGGGGCATGTCTGTAACCCCAGGACCCTGGGAAGCTGAGGCAAGAGAACTGCAAGCCTGGCCAACTTAGCCACTTAGTGAAACCCGTCTCAAACCAAAAAAATAAACAGGGCCCCTAGCTTAGTGAGAGGGTCCTAGTTTAATTTCCAGTACTGGGCAGTGGGGGGCACCAGAAAAAACTTCAGGACATTGGAGATGTAACTCAGTGGTACAGCATGTACCTAGCATGCATGAGGCCCTGGGTTTAATCCCCAGCACATGCATATGCACACACACACACACACACACACACACATTCTAGCATGCATGAGTCCTGGGTTCAAGCCCCAACACTACCACCAAAAAAAAAAAAAAAAAAAAAATCAGAACAAGTATTAATCTGCATATTATTTCCTTGGTTGCATTCTGACTACACCATTTTTTCTTTTGTACCAGGAATCGAACTCATGACCTTGCACTTGCCAGGCAGGTGCTGTGCTGCTAAGCTATATCCCCAGCCCTGACTACATCATTTTAACAGCATAAAGTTTAGTCTTTTTTAGAGGAATACACCATTTTTTAAAAATATTGGCCTAAGTACTGCATGTTTTTAATTCCTCAAACAATGAACAATGTAGGTACAGTTTTATTGTTTTCCTCATTTTAGAGAAGTCACTGATATTTGGAAAGGTTAACTCAGGCAAAGTCACATGGCCGGTAGGTAGCACAGCCAGGTCCTGCACCACAGATACCTGGGCCTCACTTGTCATTTGATCACATATTGGCACAGGTCAGATCTTTGATTGTTCATACAGAACTGTGTTCCTTGTCTTTTAATGCAATCTATAGTTCTAGTTCCATTTAGCTCTGTCTATACTCTCAGAAGGATAAGGAAAATTGTGACTGCCTTCCAATGCCACATCCGGGTCATGGTAAGCCATATAAAATCTGTTTATCAGCCAGTCATTTTGGGGTTGGTCCTCTTTTGGTGATGATGTATTCCTTTTGTATATATTTTTGCAATTGATTTGCTAAAATGTTTGTTTTTAAAAGTTTATTTTTTAATTTTTGAGACAATATCTCACTATGTAATCCAAGCTGGTCTTGAACTCCTGAGCTACAGCTCAGGTTGGCCTCAAACTCACAGCAATCCTCCTGCCTCATCCTCTTGAGTGGTAGGATTACAGGCATGTACCACCTCAGCCAGCTTTTTCTTTTAATTAAGAAAAAAATCTACTTCATCTGGAGGGAGCTCTATTTGTGTTTTTGAAGGGTTCTTGATTGCCAAATTCTTAAATTTGTTGCCATGAACTTTTTAATATTTCCTAATTTTCATTTCAGTAGCATCTGTAGGTATGTCTCTTCTAATACTCCTGATGTTGGTACATTTTGTTTCTAATCAGTCTAACTATAAGCTTGTCGCCCTCGCTCGCCCGCCTCGCCCTCGGCCCCGGGTCCCCACAGCCGCCAGCGCCATGGAGAAGACCGAGCTGATCCAGAAGGCCAAGCTGGCCGAGCAGGCCGAGCGCTACGACGACATGGCCACCTGCATGAAGGCGGTGACCGAGCAGGGCGCCGAGCTGTCCAACGAGGAGCGCAACCTGCTCTCCGTGGCCTACAAGAACGTGGTCGGCGGCCGCCGGTCAGCCTGGAGGGTCATCTCGAGCATCGAGCAGAAAACCGACACCTCCGACAAGAAGTTGCAGCTGATTAAGGACTATCGGGAGAAAGTGGAGTCGGAGCTGCGGTCCATCTGCACCACGGTCCTGGAATTGTTGGACAAGTATTTAATAGCCAATGCAACTAATCCAGAGAGTAAAGTCTTCTACCTGAAAATGAAGGGAGATTACTTCCGATACCTTGCTGAAGTTGCATGCGGTGATGATCGGAAACAAACGATAGATAATTCCCAAGGAGCTTACCAAGAGGCGTTTGATATAAGCAAGAAAGAGATGCAGCCCACACACCCAATCCGCCTGGGGCTGGCTCTTAACTTTTCTGTATTTTACTATGAGATCCTTAATAACCCTGAGCTTGCCTGCACACTGGCCAAAACGGCTTTTGACGAGGCCATTGCAGAGCTTGATACACTGAATGAAGACTCCTACAAAGACAGCACTCTCATCATGCAGTTGCTCAGAGACAACTTAACA
>NW_004955429.1:23822253-23843395 GCF_000276665.1 Chinchilla lanigera
TATATTTTTAATAATAAAGGGAAGCTGGGCTCAGTGGCATACGCCTGTAATCCCAGCTATCTGGGAGGTTAAAGCAGGTACAAGTTCAAGGCCAGCCTGGGCAACTTAGTGGAGACCCTGTCTCAAAAAGTAGAAAGGGCTGGAGCTGTTGTTCAGCAGCACAGAACTTTGCTTAGTAGAAGCAAGGTCATAGGTTTGATCCTTGGCACTGGGAAGGAAAAAATAAAATAAAGTAAAAAAAAAAAAAAAAGCAGAGAACTATAGATCAATGCTGGGTTTAAGTTATTTATCATAATTTTTCCAACATTTTAAGCTTAAGGTAACCACTCACCTTGGAACTGAATCTACTGAGGATGAAGATGGGACCTTGGAAACTTGACAGTTTGCTGCGGCAGCCAGCTTTAAGGCAGATGATGGAACAGCACTTAAAGTCCTAGGTATATGTCGTGCATTCACTGGGGCAACAGAGTTTACAGTGGCAACTGATGAAGGTACAGTTAATCGAATGTTGTTCCCAAACAGAACCTGAGTTGTCCCAGAATTGGCAGCAGTTACTTGATGACTCAGCGCACTGTGGGAACTTGAAGTCTGTGTAATATTTGAAGGCTGTAACAAAGTTGAACCTGCTGCTGATGGACTTGTATGTACAAGTGCTGTTGGCGTTGTACTACTGAGGTGTAAGCCCTTGTATACTCCTGGGGAGAAAAAGAAGGAAGCCTCTAATCAATGTGCAACTCTGCAGCTTATATTTATAAAAATACATGTTTATAGTATATAATCTCACTATACAGAAATATAATCAAAGCAATTTAAATGTCTTTATGCTTACCTGAGGCTGGAAGGACGCCATTCACCCCAATTCCAAGCACCACATCATCCTTCATCTTGAATCCCATCAGTTGTTCCGATGTCATCAAAGCAGAAGCAGCAAACTGAGCACTAGCAGAATCCAAAGTCTTAGAAACAAAACCCTAAAACGGAAATAAGGAAATCTAACTAGTACAACTTACTCTCAAGTGAACACATGCTATACAGGCTAGCCAGAAGTCAGCTCGGGTATAAATGAAAATGGCAAACCACTGAAATCTCTTCATCTCTTTCCATAGTCACAGTCATGCAGGGAAGAGAATTGTCTAACTCAATGGTTATGAATTTTGACTTCCACATGTGATAATACAGAACATGTACACACGAGTTACCAAAATAAGCTTTTATACTGTGGAGAGTGCAAATGTCCAACAAAAATTGTGAAATATGCTAGCAAAAACATTTCAGTGATTTGCAAATACATGCAATGAATAAAAGAATATTTAAATGTTCACCTAACCTACACGTACCCCCAAGTCCAAAGGCACCTTTGGGATAATGAGATAACTACACCTTGCCTGAAGAAATGGAATATGACAATTTATCCTAGATCACTTTCCTGGCAAGAACTTTGGAGACTCCAATCTTAGCTTTTAAGCCCTAAATGCATCTAAATGGTAAATATTTACCATCCTTTAGGTTGAAGAGTGATCTCTTTCAAGGATAACAGGTTATTCTAGTATAATTTCTGTGAAATTATAATCATTAAAATGCCTAAGGATAATGAACTGCAGGGAATTACACATTAAAGAGGTACATTAACAGACTATAGGTCAGACTTTGGAAGACAACATCTTCATTTCATTCAATTATGCTTTTTATATTGTTTTAAATTAGGGAGCAGGGACAACAGCTTCCATACTCACCTGTAATGTTCTTTCTAAACCCTGTATATTCAGGCGAAAGCCACTTTTCTGCTGGTTAGATGCAAGGTTCTATGACAACAGTTGGTAATTAGAGATGAACTCTGGTGGGAAACAATGAGGGATAATCATAAGACAGACAAATCCCTCACCTGTGAAGTGTTGGTGGAGGAATTACTATTTGCCTGCTGTTGCTGTATTTGTGCAAGCTGCTGTTTCTGCATTAGTGCCAGTTGCTGTTGATGCTGCTGGTATTGTTCGGCTGTAAATGCTGAACATAAAACAAGGAGACACTTTTTAAATAAAAAAGTACAGACATCAGCATACATCTTACAATACTAAAACAAATCCCACATTTAAAAAGTGTGCAAAATTAAAGCATTTGAGAAAGGCTCCTGATCCTGCTAAAGATCACATCCAAGTGAAAATTTCAGCACTTTTGCTACCCCATTTAACCAAAGTATCTTCAATTTAAAGAAAATGAAAATCAAGCTCCCTAAATTAAAATAGGAAAGAGAACTGCTCACTTCCCAAATTTCAACACCATTATTTTCGTAAAGCCGTGACTTTTGTGCTAGACCGTGTAGAAAAAGTTATCAGCTTTTTTAATCCATAGATTTGGAATTCAATTTTTCACTGAGTTTGAGAAGAAATCTGATAATTACCACTTGGTGTCATTTTATCCATTTTATCTTCCCAATGCATTCAGATGATTCCTAATAGCTCTGTGTACAAATACTACTATGTATTTTCTACTTTTAGTCATTACAAAGATTTCCTCTGTATGAGAGATAAGATTGTTGGTTTATTACCTTTTTTTCTTTTTAAAGAACTCATCCTTTATAAGTTTAACAGGAAGAAAAGAGGCTCCAACGTTAAGGTCAATTAATTTTCCCCACCCAATTAACCCACCTGGAAAAAATCCAGTCAATAAGAACGGAGTTGTTTATGTTGATTTACTGTACAGAATGATGTCTGAGGAAAGACACTGTGTTATGCTACTTATGTTTGTCTATGGAGAGCTCAGTTCTAAAAAAAACAAACAAAAAAATGTTCATTTATTACCCCCAAAAAAGTGTGTGCAGTTTTTAAAAAGGAAACCTTTTTCTTTTCCTCTTTTTTGCCAATTTAAAAAAAGAAAAAAAATAGCACATACAATCACAATACATCTGACTTTAAAGGCTTCTTTAAGAAGCCTGTGATGTCTGAGTTAGAATTATTTTAAAACAAAAAGGTTATCATGCATCCCTGAGTACCAGGGAATCTATAAATCATGCAAATTTCCTCAATCTAAAGTTTGCTGTTTTCAAAATATTATCACTTCACTTGTTGCTTAACTACTGATAATTTTTAGTTAAAATACTTCCTCAAGTTTTATAATTTTGACTTTTAACTATCTCCTATTATTGTTTCTGCCTGGTACAACTAGGAAATATTTAGGTAACAAATTCCACTATTTTTGAATCAGAAAATTGTGAAATATTTAAGAAAGGTTACATTATTAGTGCCTCACAAACCTTATACTTGAGCCGAACTAAATTCTTGAGTTGTAAGAGCAAAAAAATAATTTATTAGAAAAATTTACTAATGATTTTCTTATAATGTGTGTGCATTGCAAATCTGTTTAACTGACATCTGTCTTTTGATGAGTTCCCTTTCTTACTATGTTTGTAATCCAGAGACCTGAAATGTACAGGGAAGATATTAGGATGGTATTAAATACTGATATAAAAGTGTTTTGTTCACACAGCCATTTCCATGTAACAGAAACGTGTTGGGTCAAAACTTAAAAGAAAATTTACAAAAATGAACATTTTCCTGTGAGGATATTCAAAATTAGCCTAGTATTTTCCTTATGGGTAAAAAAATGAACAATTATTTGAACCTTAAGGTCCTTGATTTATTAGTTTAACTGATAATGTTTTTGAGATTAATACTTTTAACTTCTCAAGTTTGAGTGTGCCACCACAGCCTGGACTTAGAGTAGAGAAGGCTCAGTACATTTTTTAAAAAGTGGGAACATTTTTAGAAATTCAGGTGATAAGATATTTAATAATAACTACTTATCAATAATTTAGCATTCACTGAAGACTAACATATAAAACTCCATACAAATAAAAATACTTTTATTCTACTTTTGTAGAATTTTGGTGCTGTTTTAATTAAAAATTTAGTTAGGGGCTGGGAATTTAGCTCAGCGGCAAAAGCGCCTGCCTGGACAGCACAAGGTCGTGAGTTCGGTTCCCGGTACCGGAGAAAAACCAAAAAAAAAAAAAAAAAAAAAAAAATTTAGTGATTATTAGTGGGTATCAATTTTGAATAAGGTTCCAAATATGTTTGCTGTATTTAACATCCTAGTATGAATCTCTGATTCAGTCTGGTCAATTTCATTTTTTAATAATTGTTAACTTCCTCCTAATTCAAATTTAGAAATAAAAGTTCAATCAACACTTAAGTCACTATTCAACATTTATATCACTATGTTCAGTTTAGTCTATTTCTTAATATTGCTATATATTAAGCAATTTTTAGTACGAAAATTTAACTGAATATTTTTGGTAAATGTTGTAGAACAGTGATGGCGAAGCTTTTAGAACTTTCAAAAACAGAGCCTGCTGTGACTAACATGCCATAGGTTTGCCACCACCGATATACAGGAGTAAGAGCAACACATCAAATGGGGGTGAATGTAATAAAAACCATACATTAGGGGCCAAGAAGCCTTGACATTGTAGTCTCAGCTCTATCATAAACAGCTGAGTATTCCTGAGCAAGTTATTTAACTTTTTGTAGCTTGGTATCTTTATTTAAATGTGACGGATTAAATCACGTGATCATTAAGGTCTTTTTCAGGTATGAGGTACTAAATTTAAAAAATTCCTCAAGTATTAGATTCCAATCCAAAAGAAGGAAGTGTGGATGAGTAGGAAAGCTTGGACTAGATAGTAACTGGGCAAATACAATCTGGACTGAGTTTTGTACTATTATTTATATAGAGAACAGTGAAGACTCAAGGTCATTATACCATTGTAATTGAAAAGTACAATCACACACTAAGTAGAAGACAAAAATGACCACACCTCTCTAAATTTCTATGAATGGTCCTAGATATCAAGACACAAAGTTTTTGTTAAAATCTACCTCCAAACATAGGATAGTCAAATTTGTAATAGGACAGTCAAATTTGTAATTCACATAAAGATGGGAAAGACGTTATTACAGACATAGGACCAATCTAGAATAGAACCATTACTCAGAATTAAACAAACAAACTGAGCTCAGGAGGGATCCTTAGTGATTTTTCCCTACAACTCTACCATCTGATAGTAGAGATCAAGAAACTTCCCTAAGAAGTCACAGATATTCAGTAATAGAAGGGGTGAAAAAAAAAAATCAATGATACTGTATTTTTAAAATTTAAAAGGACAAAAATTCTGTTTTACATGTAATATGCTTTAAATTTATTAGAAAGTCAGTTTTATTACCAACATTATGAGTCAAATCCTTTCAAAATCCTCACACACAGAGCACCTGACAAACAAGAATCTATGCAGCGGGTAAGAGTCAAGTGCGGCTGATTAAAACCTGAGAATGTTCAATGGGAACCAGGGCCAGGGAAGGAAGCATGACAGGGCTTTTAATATCTGAAAGATAATACAACATTGGAAAGAGAACATACTTAGTATGCTTCCTCAGGTAAAATACAAACCTGAAAGTTTATATTTCAAGAGGTAGCTTTTAAAAAGTTGAATAATATATAGAAAACTTTCTAACCAATATCCCCAAATTTAGAGTAACCTGATTTTAATTTTCCCTCATCAGAAATATTTAGGCAGAAGCCAGAAATTACCTTTGTTTCTGCAGCTCTAACTAACCAGTTCTCTAGGGTAGAAATCTGTAGAGTAACCTGACCCTGTAGTTGGAGCAGATTTGCTGAAATCCTCAAAGGAGTAGGGTCGGAGGGACAGGTGCTTAGAGAAATAGTTTCAAGATTCAGCTAGGGAAGATGCAATCTAGAGTATTAAAAAGTATACTTGGTTAAGAGTAACATCAGTGTGTTTTGCACACTTATAATGCGGGGTACTCAAAAGAGGCTGAAGCGGTAGGGTTCTAAATTCAAGGCCAGCCTGGGCAACTTAGTCAGACTTTGTGTAAAAGTAATAAAAATGAAAACAACCTGAGGTGAGTCTAGTGATACAGAGGCTCTGGGTTCAACCCCCAGAACCATAAAACAAAAGGAAAAAAGAACAAACCCAAAAACCTGTTTTAAAAGATACCTCAAAGTAGAAATTTCTTTGCGTTCTTTTTAGTTCACAGTTAGAGCATTAATGTAGAAAGAAGGTAACTTTAAATAAATACAAAATTTAAAGATGAGTCCACGCAGTTCCTAATTAGTGAGCTTGAACTGACAGGGTTCATGAGCCTTTATGAGTCACCTAGAAATCCAATTTGAAAACCAAAATTTGTTGTCACTCTTCTGGCCATGGGTGATTTGAGTATGAGATTATTTGTATTCAAACAGTCTGAGCGTGGTTACTTTTGCATATCACTGTGCAACTGCAGAAGTACTAGTACATGTTACTACAGATGCTGCTCCAGACTCCCACAGATGCTATACAATAAATCCACTTTCTACACTGAAAATTTCTCAATTTTTAAATATTTAAATAAAGATTAGAGTCCTGCACATTTACAATATTAACTATTAAAATGTTCAGTGCTCAAATTTAATTTCATTTTCCACAGCAGGAATAAAATTTAGTTACAAACTAAACTGTATTTTAAGTTATATATAGAAACTTAGAATACATATTCCTAGCCACAGATGTCCTATTCACTTATGATAATAAATTGTATCTTTAGCACATATATATGAACTTAGAAAAATGACCTAGAATGTTTATAAAATTTCCTTTGGAACTAAAATTCAAATCCCGAATGTATCATTGTGGTTTAAAAACATCATTTTCTTTTTTCAGTCTTTCTGAATTATAACAAGGACTATTATGTAAGAGTCCTTTCTAATGATGAAAAAGGTATTAATGCTGTTATTTGATATCCCCCAAGTCAAATATACAGAAATAAATATTAAGCCACTGAACAAATGCTAAAGTTTCAAAAGTGTTGATATGGATTTTAAAAATGAAAAAACTGCATTTGGAAACTTCAAATCACATATTAACTAATGATCATTAAAAATAAAGTTTATCTTTTAGTATGAAAATCTAGCCCTTGACATTCTAAATATGCATTCAGCAGGTCTTTCCCAGACCCTCAACACTGCTCTCTACTGCACTGGAGCAAGTTTGGTAACCAACACCTGCTGAGGAAGGCTACCTACATATGACTTCTCAGGACACATTTCTGGTTACACAACTTTGCACAAGGGCCAAACTGAGAAGCAAGCAAAAATGATTCTAAGCACTCAAAACAGAGGCTATAAAAATTGTGTTAAAATTCATGTTAATTCAAGCAGACTCCTGGTATTTTCAGTTAGAATTTCCTATTTTTAAAATGAGAGTAACACCTCACACATGTTTTAGAAAAGGGAGTCAGCCCAGAGAGCATGGATAGGTTACTTTTAAATATAAATTCTTGGGCAATTCTTACAACAATTGAATAACCAAAAAATGGCTTCATGATAACCCACATACTTGGCTTAAGCAGCAGAAGAACAGATCAAGTGGCTTTTATCTAATATGCTGGTTAAATCAGTATACTCAAAATTAAGTGTTAATACTCCTCTGCAGAGAGAGCCCTGATGGAAACCCTGGTTTTTCAGTAAACACAATGCAGTCAATGTTGACTTTGGCATCACACTTAATCAGGACTTCTTCGGTATTAAAATTGTTATTTGATATCACCCAAATATTTAAGCACTAGATGAAGAAGTTTGGCTTGTATCTGGGAGACTTGTTACATGGAAAAACAATTTATACTACAATTTCATAATAAGAGCTGTGAGATGCTTAATGTATGAATGAAGTAACAAAGCAGACAAGGGGCCCTGTAAGAATACAGCAAAGAAATTCAACTGCTCCCATTCTAGGCTCATTCTAGAGAACACATGCTTTCAGGAGAAACGAATTTATAATCCAGTGCAATATGTGAACAGCTAAAATTTTCTTTTCCTCCAGTGACCGATAATTAAATTCACTTAAGTTAAATACTCCTATGATATGATTACACTGCAATTTGCACAACATGAAGAGAAAAGCTTTAGTGTCTGGGATGCTCACAGATATGAAAGAGTAGTGTCACCCTAAGTGTCTATTTACAAATTATATAGGAAAATCTAGCAATATTTAAGAGAAAATTAAGAACTAAGTGCAAGAGAAAAAAGCTAGTAAGCCCATATTTAAAAGAAAATGTATACAGAAGAAAGGAAATGATTAAGAAGAAAACTTACAAGGATACTAAAGATGTTCTTTCAGCTAACTTTTGGTAATGGTTACCTTTTAATATTCTTTGTAAACAAATCAAGGAAGTTTTACAACTGATATTGAATACCTGCTTAGATAGTATAACAAAAATAATTTACATTAAAAAAAAGACCGTTAATAAAACCCTTAGGATAGTCATACACTTCAATTTCTCTGTCCTGGGGAGAGAGGGGATGCGGACTGATGGAACATGGCTATTTTTCCAAGAAGTCTTAAACAGTTATAGACAGCTTTAAGAGCTTAATTATCAAGAGAAAACTATTTCAAGTTTATATACTTTTAAAAACTCTGGGGCTGGGGATTTAGCTCAGCGGCACAGCACCTGCCTGACAAGTGCAACATCGTGAATTTGATTCCCGGTACCAGAAAACAAACGAACAAAAAAAGCCTTTACCCTCACACAGTATATAAGTCTTCATACTGAAAAATTCTTCACTTTGACTTGGCTTTTGATGATAAAGACATACTAAAATTAATGGAATTATTAATAATCTGTTAGGCCTCAGAAAAACTGCTTATCTTTGAGTTAATTTCTGGAATGTGATTATTTTATTCATATGCTAACAGACTTTTATTTCACAGAAGTGCTTTTTTGTAACCACCAAAGTAATTAGTTTATGGAATATTTTCTGTAGGCCTTTAAGAGCAAAACTTCGTATTTATAAGGCAGTCTACCTGTAACCTTAACGGGTGACTACAGAAACAATGAACACTCTTAAGAGTATTTAAAAAATCTGGAATTGTTACCTTAAAAAAATCTGTAATAACACACTTCAACAGTGAATTTCTATAATCTACATACCTCAAATAGTATATACACTATACATTAAAACAGAAAGCTTAAAAAGAGGACCTATTTTACATATATTTCATACAACGTAAACATAAATTAGCTGTTATCTAAAATGTTTTCAGATATATTAAAACAATCTTTAACTTTTATTTCTCTCTGGAAACTTAGATTCTCTTATACATTATTCTGAATTATGGTGTCAGCATGTAAGTTATACATACTTACTGACTTCTTAGTCTCTATATAAAACACTAACAATGTAGGGTCCATTTTCTTTTTTATTGTTTGAAAATGTAACTGATGAATTTTCAGGGAACTGCACACAGGAAACAAACATCACATATTAAATAGTAACAAACCACCTCTGTATATGGGTATATTTAAATAAAGACACATACACAAACTCACACAGCAGTTGTATTATTGAAGAGTGTCCAAATAAATAGTACTATTAGCCACCAATGTAACAGACCACATATTCAGAAATATGGACAAACCCAGTAATTCTATAGACATATGCATCACAATCAAACATACCAAAGTGTGTTGAACCGCTGCTACTTTTACTTTGTGTAGAGGTACTGCATGTCTGGGTCCCGGGTTGTGCTGTGCCTGTTCGATTTATACTCCGATATAATTTTCTACTGGACAGTTCATCATTGTCACCGTCATGTAGTGATGGTGTCCGAGGCCTAAAATGCCGCCATCTACATGATTTGATATTGACTAGTATCTGACTGAGGTCTTTAGAGAAAGATCTTTCCGAGGTATTTGTTTCTGAGGTATTGGCAAACTGATTGACTGGAGAATGTTGTGGTGAGGAAAGCATTTCCCAATCCAGATGGCGAAATATACTGTCATAGTCTGAATGAGCTCTGTCCAGTAAAATCCTATTAAAAATGAGACAAAAACTCATTTAAAACAGCTATTTAAAGATTAAACAAAAAAGATAAACCTTTATTCTCCCAACCCCTGAAGGTGAATAAAAGTATACTGAGTATTTAAGAACTATGAAGTCAATTCTTTTAGCTTTGGGCTCTTTTAGGCCAAAATTTCAATTTCTGATAAAGGTTCTTTTTATTAAATCAAATTATTTTTCAAGCAAAGATTTTTTTACTTTGTTTTTAATGTGTTCTACAATTGCTTTCTTCCCTCCATATACACTTCTCATATAAAGGCATTTAGAGTATGAAGGAGTTCTATCATGCACAGGAAGACCCATTAGATTTTGACAAACTGAGATGTCAAGATTGGGTCATGCATAGATCCCTGTCTTTGAAAAGTTTAATGTGATAGCTGTTGGTGTACTTAATCCTTTCTCTCAAGAAGGCAACCTCTTTTTGAGTAGTTTAACCTATTTGTGCTAACAAGATTTACATTTGTCTTCACCTATTGCATTTTTAAGGAATTATATCCCTTGGTAATTTATGTGAGGTTTTCAACCTTGGGAGAAAAACAAAGTTCATCTGCCTGGGACCTTAATAGGTCCTTAATATATTTGTAATCAGTTATACTTTGTGTGTATTAAGGTTGTTTAAGGACCAAGTAGCAAAGTTGCAAATTAGTCAAGAATAGAAAAGAAGAACCAATATACTGGTTAAACTTTAAATCTGATTACTTTACCATCTGTTTCCCTATGGTAGGAATACAGAAACAGCTTACCTTCCACCGCGCCCAACCCGTCTTCGTGCAAATCCAATACACCTTTGGGGTACGGTGAGAGTAGTTAAGCAGTATCTATATCGCACATCTCCTAATCCTCCATCTTTAGGACTAGTCCAAGGCCAGTTGCCAGTTTGGTCTAAGTGAGGCTTAAAAAAACCCAAAAAGCATTATTTTATTTTGGAGTTAAAGACAAATAGTTTAATGTACAAAGAAAGCCTGAAACTTACAGCATAGTACTGACATCCCGCTTTCCTACGGAAAGCAAAAGGACCATCAGGATCATTTTCTTCCTCAGCTTCTGAAGAGCCAGACAAAACCTTTAATAAAATATAAGAAATAGGTCAAATGTGGGACTTCCTGTATTCCTCCTCTATACTCATAAAGGCATTCTTCTATGTACCTGGGAGAGAGGTTCTTCATCTGAGCTGGGAAAGTCATACTGATTTAAATCTTTAGCATTGAAGACTGGCAGTGCAGCAGGACTCGTCTGTTGAGGAGTAGCAGCAGCAGACGATGGTAAGACTTTGGGCTTCTTTTCATATTTCCGTTTCGGTCGGATAATATCGGCTTTATCTTGCTGCAACAAAGACATGAATTAATTATACACCAGAAACCATGTTCTACAAACTTAAAGTTCTGAGGGTAATTTTAAAAGAAGAGGCCCGGGGATACAGCTCAGTGGCACAGCACCTCCTTGGCAAGTGCAAGGTCCTGAGTTCGATTCCAGGTACCAAAATAAACAAATGAATGAATGAAGAGAAGATTGTTGCTATAATTAAGACACTTATATTAACAAGCGACACAGACTCAGACTCAAGCCTGACACCTTACACTGTAAGGTTATAGAGAAACTAGCCTCGAGAACATAAGTATGTCCTACAATCTATACACAGTCCTATGAACTATTTTGTTTCAACTGAAGTCAAAGGGGAGAGTGGAAGTTCCCCAGCTTCTAAAATTCTGTAACTGCAACTGGTATTTACCAGTGGCTCCTCTAATTTTAAATTTTCTATAAAAATTCAAGGGGGAGAGGGAATGTCTAGTCCTTGCTCTAAAGCAGTAACAAATCAGTATGTGAAAAGTAATAAAAACAATTGGACACACACAGAAAGCAAAGTACAGATAGCTGTTAACAAACTGAAAAATGAAATCCTAATGCTGAGTGATTATTAAAATAAATAGTAAGACTGCTAGTTTTCAGGAATGTTAGATTTTGAGCAGTTGCAGAGGATAAAAATACGAAATTATTAGAGGAAATTTCCAGGATAAAACAGAGCAAAGAATGACTTAATTGACAGAATACAGCATACACCAGAGCATGGCAATGGTTAGAAGTATGAATTGGATATGCACACGATGGGAAAGGAAAATTGAGGAAGTTGTATTTGGAAAATTGGAAGTTGTATTTGTTCGGAAGAAAAAGATCATGGCAAATACTGTATCATGGTTGTGTAAATACACCAAATTTTATGTTAAATACACTAAGTATTTATGTTTAACTATTAAATTATAAGGTATGTTATGGCATAGTTTATCAAAGAAATTTAACTATTAAACTATAGGTATCTATACAATTCTACTATTTTATTAACGTGGCAGCCTTGAATCAAAAGCTAGCTACAGTCAGGGTACACACAAGGGGATAATACTTAACAAAATTTAGATTAAGTATAAGATTTAAATGTTTGTGGATGACATATTTATTTGCATAACATTAAACATTTTGGAGCATGACCATAACTTTCTAGATTATCAAAGACACTATTTTTCTTGATCAACCTCCCTAGTAATTTTTAAAATCAAAATGCCCCTGTTTTGTCATAAAATGGTCTCGGACAGGAAAAAAGTTGAGGCTGCAGATGTTGTAACTCTAATTGGCATGACAAGTTGTACAGTCAAGTTTGAAGTTCTATAGGATCACAGTAAAAAAAAACTGTAGAAACATGATTATTAAACAATCTAGAGAAGGAAACAAAATTGATGGCAGACTCACCCACTCCCCAGACTAAACTGTAAGAGTGAGTTTTAAGTTTCACAATAAATTTCCTACAAAAAAGAAATGATGTTCCCCAGATGAACGTTTTCCAGAAAGCTGTCACTTCACTGCCTGTTTCCCTTCACTAATTTCATTTTCCTTCACCAATTTTATTCTTCACAATTTGTGGAGTATTTGGTTACAGAGGAATTTGTCAAAATACTTCCATTTCTAAAACGCTACCTACATTATAAACTATTAAAATCAGATACCTAAATTATCCCTTATGTTTTTATTCCATTTATACACTAATATGTTCACAAAGGACAAGATAAATTCATACTACCAGGAAGGATTTCAAGTCCTTCTCCCTAACCCCTACATATTTTGTTTGAATTCGCTCAGCAGTTCATAATCCTCCAACTATTAACAGATTCTCACACATAGTAACAAAATCTTCCCTTTATAAGAAAAGGAAATAAACAATATCTTTTTTGAGGGGTGGTACTACGAATCAAACTCAGGATCTCATGCTTGCCAGGCAGGCGCTGTGCCTCTGAGCTAAACTCCGACCCCCAAAATTTCTATCATTACAGTTTTATACATTTTATGGTAAGTTTTATATGTATTTTTAAACTCTCATTCTAATAATAAAATACTCCCCATTATCAGATACTATTGTCACAAAAACTTTCATCACCTTATTAACTTTAAACTCCTTCACATCCATTACTTCCTGATGTTTAAACTGACTGCTATTGGTAATAGGGATGATGGGGACGGCGTAAGTAGGTTTCATTGGCTGTCTCTGTGCCATGACCTCAGACATGATCTCTCCACTGTAGTCACCCAGATTATACCTGCAATTTTTAAAAAGAAAGTTTAAAACTGTATATATTCAAAGAATGTAATGTAATGTTTGATAAATATATACTGTGAAAGGACATCACACAACCAAGCTAACATACATTACCTCAGTTACCTGTGTGTGGTGAGATTATTTAAAATGTACTCCCTTAGCAAATGTCAAACATCAGCATTACCAACATTATATTATCAAGCAGTATACCAGTATAGAGTCTGTCTCCCATTATTCATTTTATAAATGTAAACTCATGCCTTTGATCATTACACAAAAATGTACAGTTTTAATCTGTCAGTTATACCTAAATAAAGCTTGGGAAAGAAAAGTTTTGTAAATGCTTGTATGTATGACCATCAATAACTGAACAGAACAGAATTATGACATCAATTAGACTTACGGTTATAGTTAAACCATAATTATTTGTTGATGTCTATTAAAATTAAAGATTAAGTAACCCCTTTTTTCCTTCTACTTTTTTTGGCATATAGCTGTATCTTGGTACATAGTGACTGTGGGAGAAAAAATCCAAAGTCAAAATTTTGATTTTGCAGTTTTAATGACAAACTTAGTGAAGCTGGAATTAATGCCTAAGGTGGTGCAGAGAATTTTCTTCTGATTAGAACTGTCTGAATTACAAAGCTAATTTTTTCTGACACAAGTCACAAAACACTTAATAGTGATTTTCTTTGTGGACAAGACTCACATAGGTAGGGCAGTGAGCCTTGAAGTTTTCTTGTGTACATCACTGAATGACTGTATGGGACTTTCCTCCTCCCTTTTATACTTTTCTATTTAAAAGACCTACTGTCGGGATGTGTTGGCATATGGCTATAACCCCTGCTACTTTGGAGGCTGAAGCAGGAGGATCACAAGTTAAAGGCTAGTCTGGGCAACTTAGTGAGACTTTGCCAAAATATTAACAAGGGCTGGGGATAGAGCTTAGTGGTAGAGTGTCCTGGTTCAATCCCCAGTATGGGGAGAAGGGTATTTAATATCTAGTGAATAAAACACTATGCTTTAGAACTGATGAATGTTCTTTCACAGCCCTGCATGCAACTCCAGTAAGAACAAACGAAAATGGAAATGCTTGACACATTTTATTGTTGGTGAGCCCAATCACTTTTAAATAAATACAGGAATGCATATAATATTATATAAAGCATAATATCACACCCACACTTAAATAGTCTAATTATTAAAAGATGTTTCTGTAATTATCACAACTGCTCAGGAAATAGATTAACTCAATATACATTACCGATACTATTAAAATATGCTTTACCTCTTTTCCATAATCTCCAGTGTTAAATGCAATAACTCCCTTTTACTCTTTTCTCTTCTTTTTATCATCTCTAGAATAGTAACAGCCCGACTTAGATCTCGACGCAGTTTAAGCATTTTTTCATATGAGGCTTCATCATTTTTGCGATTCTGCAGATATAAAGTTGCTTATTTAGTACTAATAAGCACTTCTAAGTAGTGGTGCTATGAGCAGAGTTACACTGGAAGGGAGTATTAATCACCAGGAAATCAAATTTCATATATGATTTTTAAGTAGATTATCACTGAAATATACTGTTACTGGCTTCATAACAAATTTTAAGGTAAGCTTGTTTTAATATTTTTCCTTGAAGGGGCTGGGGATTTAGCTCAACGGCACAGCGCCTGCCTGGCAAGCGCAAGGTCATGAATTTGATTCCTGGTACCAGAAGAAAAAATATATATATATTTTTCCTTGTAAGTGTAAAGAAAGGCTGTTTACAACAATCAACAAATCAAAGAATTAAGATATTAATGACTGTAAATAAATTTTAAAATAGAAAAAAATTTTAAATGCACAAATTCACTTACTTTTCGAGTCTGCATTTTTTCAGTGCGTCTTCTAAAAGCCACGTATGGATCATTTGTGCTGGAACCATCTCGCTTCTCTTGTTTTACTGATGGAATAAGAGATGGCCCTCGACAGGTTTTTCTCTTTTTAATCCAGTATTCATAAACTTCTCTAATTAATTCATCATCTTCTTTTAGTAGCAATTTGGCTTCCTGTAGACTGACTGGCTAAATGTAAAATATTATGTCATTTTAACAAGTAACAAACATATACAGTATACATGCAAGTAACTTAGAAGATTTACATACAGTATTTAGTTTTCATAATAAGTTTATCATTTCTATTTTACATCTGGGAAAACTGAGGCAGAGACATTTAAACATACTACACTTAAGATTATGAAGGTTAACAACAGGTAGAAATAAGATGTGAATCCATGCTTTTTAACTCCAAAGCCTGCTTGCTTAGCCTCCCTCAATATTAGTTTTCATAAATATAAATATTTATACAGACACACTTAATACATAAATTGTACCTGCTGACCACTGCCTTTTTCCAGACGATCAATCATTTCCTCAAACTGCAATGGACAGATGTCCATTTTCTTTTTCAGTTTATTCACAAATACTTCATCTTCAGAATCCAAATCATAATCAGGCTGTTCAGCATCCAAACTAAAAGCTGACGGAAGAAACCATAAGCAATCATTTACTGTGCGAATTCACGGATTAAAAAAAAAAAAAAAAAGAAATACCTCATACGTGTCTGAATAAAAGCAAGACCTTTCTAAATAAAGATTTTTTTAATTTTTGTTTTCAGTCACAATCTAAGTTACAGCTGTCTTCTACACTTAAAGATTACTTTTACCCTGAATATAAAAATAGTAAAAGACAATAGATAAGATCCCTTCCACACACTCCTAAAGGCAAATGAAGTAGAAGCACAATACTAAGAACACAAATAGATTATTAAGTGTATTGGTTGAGGCATGTGCCAAAGTGCCATATTTGTAGCTCAAAACTCATGGATCAGCAATTGCAGTTTTATATAATAGCTGTCACTTAGTGAGCAGATTCCTGGCAAGATTTTTTTCCCCATGAGAATCACTATTATGGTAATGGAAATGTGAAGTTTACTTCTTAGATCTGTCAAAAGCCATTGTTCTATTTTTTCTAATGCCATTCAATTATTTATCGAATTAAGCTATGTTGATTCTGATATAAAAAGCAAAATATCAAGTAGCTTGATACCAGAACTTGCCTCCTAACTTTCCCTTGGCTTAATTCTTTCTACTAAAGTAAATGCTTATAGTATAAGCTCTTTTATACCTAATCTCCCTACTGTTGTATTTTATGATCCAGTAACATCAAATTTCATATATTTCACACAGCATATTATTTCATGATTTCAGGTCTTTACATCAGCTATTTTTTACCTGCCCAACCAATCAGCAAATGCCTATTTAATCTTTGTAATACTCGGCAATATTTTTCTTAACTGTCCCTTACCCAATAAATGGTTCCCAACCTTTTCCCCTTTTTGTTTTTCCCTTTTTTTTTTAGTAACTATGAACCCTCTCCCCACAAAAACTGGGATGTAAACAATAAAGCTTTTGCATAAACAACATGGCATTCAAACATGAGACCTAAAAGCTTGTAGCACAAAGGTTATAGAACTCTTCTGGATCACTCCCTTCCTTTGTATTATTTTCTGCATGTACTTCATAATCTACTAGTTAAGAATGTCTCCTAAAATGTGACTGATATCCTTGAGGGGAGGCCTATGTCTTATTTATCTCTGCATCTCCAAGTGGATAAAGGGTGACATGTTTCCTCTCTGTCACCTCTGCTTGCTGTCCTCAAGTTAAAATTATTCTAATGTTATGCACGGTTACTTAGGTGGGGAAAAACTGGAAACAAACAAACAAACAGACCCAACCAATGAGTCACTCATTAGTGAAGTCTGTAAAGGTGTAACAGGAAACTGGCTGCAAAATAACTGCCAACCTTAATGTAGTAATTGCCCTAGTGGAAGAATCCAATAAATGTTTGTAGAATTAAATGTATTATTTCATTGTTTTACTTTCTATTTTGACGTGTAGCATTTCCGTAACATTCCTAATTAAAACAAATGGATATTCAGACCCTACAAAAATCTCTAGACATTAGCATCTCTACCTGTATTACTTGCAACAAGAGGCTCTTCAACGATTTTTCATGATTTCATTTTGTATGTCACTGCTACATGAAGAGGCTTTTGAAGATCATGAACTGGATCAAAATTGCTAGGTTAAGACACTTGATTGTTTTTTATCCTAACCAAAGTAATCCACATCTGTGTTGTCCATGCAGTACAACTTGTGATGTGTGGCTAATTAAACTGCATTAAATAAAAATTTAAAATTCAGTTTCTCAGCTAAATGTGGTGGTGGTGCATGCCTATAATCTCAGCACTCTGGGAAGCTGAGGCAGGAGGATTACAAATTCCAGCCTAGCTTGAGCAAATTTAGCCACCTAGCAAAACCGTGCGTCTCAAAACAAAAAGTACAACAGGGCTGCAGAGGTAATCACTGCAAAGGCTCTGCCTGGGTACAATCCTCACTGCCACCAAAGTAAAACAAAACAAAAAAAATCACTCTCAGTCACATGAGCTACATTTCAAGTGCTAAATATATATACATGGCTAATACTATACCAGACAGCACAGATTACAGAATATTTCCATCACTGTAGGAAGTTTTACTAGACAGAGCTGATACAGATAATCCAGAAAGCCAAACCAATAGGGACAATCAATGTTCTCCCTCGTAAAGGTTCTATTTTATATACTTTTAGGAATTTAATTACATAGTACATGGCATTCTCCACTATGAAATTTGTTTTTATAAATTTATTTAGATTATATGCCAAATCATAATCACAAAGACTAGTCATAAAAACTGAACAACGTTATCAAGTTACTTTATCCTTTATTTACTTTTCCATCAAAATACACTTAACATACTTCTATTATACATTGTATCAGCAATGATACATAGCACATCCAACCTATGAGGGAAATGAATCAAGACTGGAAAGGAAGATTCCTATCATACGAATCAGGGAGCTCAGTGTCTTTCCCACTAACTTACTAACTGTTAGTAAGGGTCTGACAAGGTCCTCTAGTTTCTACAGAAAGTTTCATCCTGTCTGTAGAAACACATCTAAAATCTTAAATATCAGGATATTTGTTCATATGTAGAATATTAAAACCCTGCAACAATGCTAACATGTAAAAATCTACTTTAGGATTTCACCTGACCAAAAAACTTCTGCCAATGACCTTAATATAATTTAACATCAGATAAACCTATGGTTTTCAACTGACAGCTCCATGAGGGATGATAAAGATGTAACAATATTTATCACAGTCCCAGAAATAAGAGTTTTGCTTCAGACTTTTGAGTCCTATTACTAAGTAAGTTCAAAGCAGAAAACAGTCTAACACCTGCACCACCAAACCAAACCAAGTCAGAAAGACACTTCTTCTGATCAAGTTCTGTCAATTAAAATTAGACCCAACTAGTCAATTACTATATTGAAAAAGGGAAAAGCATTAGAAATGCTGCAGACTAAAGGGTATTAAAAAGACCACTGCTAAAAGTAATCCCGATCCTAGACTGACCTTATCCTGAAAGGAGAGCTAAGATTATAAAATATATACACAGCACAAACTGATGATTCTTGTGTGGTTACATCTTGATCATAATTGAAAAAATGGTTTTTTAATGCTAATATTCTTTCTACACGGTATCACTCAGCTCTTGGCATTCTATGCTGAGCATGAGATGGCTCTTTCCCCCTATTTATCTATGTTACTGCCATTATGAGTCTGTAGGGGCTCTATTTTTTTAGCGAATTACTCAAACTGTTCCAGAACCAGCCAGAAAAAAACCTCTGTATCTTTGTAACTCCTCTGACCCTATCTCTTTTTAAAGCATTTACTATCTGGCATTAGGAGACCTTCTAGCGTCATCCCCTAACCTTACATCTCAGCTCTGGACTTTTCCAAGACTTTCTGGTTTTATTTAGTAGGGAACAGATTAAAGAACAGGTCATAAGTGTATTTACTGCTACTAAATATACTTCCTTTTTGACCCTTCAGAAGACAGAACTAAAAAAAATTCTATTAATCTATCTATACATCTATCCATCCATCCATCCATCTACCTACTTACCTACCTATCTCCATCCACATATATGCATATAAAAACATACATCTTTGACCGCCCTTTAGAAAAATTTCCTTGAAACCAAGTGCAAAGATTGGAGAGAAAGAAAAGAACTGTTCCTGACTATTCTGGGCAGAAATGTTTTATTCTAAGAAGAAAAAAACCTAGTCATATAATCTAGAAGCTTCACAGATTATCATTCAAAAGAGAAACAACATTTAGATCGTTTGGATCACTAGATAATAGCACTCTGTAAAACAGAAAGTATCTACAGTCTGGAACTAAGGGGACAGTGGCTTTAATATGGATATTTTTCCTGCAGAGGTCTGGGAGAAATTTTGATTTCTTTCCTAAGCCAGGTGAAGACTGGAATGGTGGTAGAATTTCCCAAGGTAATGTTTGCTAAAATCTTAATAGGTAACATTTAATGAATAGGTTTTTGGAGATGGTGGATTAAAGTTAAGTAATTAATATAAGACTAACTGTCTTGGTTACTTTTTTCTCATTGCCAAGACAGAACACCTGACACCCAGAATTAAGGATGGAAAGGATAAAAAATATTTATCTCAGTTTGTAGAGGTTTCAGTCCATACTTGGCTGGCTCCAAGGCAGAGTGGCACATGGCAGAGGGCATCAGTTCATGGCCAGGGAAGATATCAAAAGCAGCAAGAGCAAAAAGGGAGGAGCAGGAGAAAGCAAGCCTCTTTCCCTCCCTTCTACTATATGCAAACTACTTGACCCAGGGCAGGTGTAGCACTCACATCCATAATTCCAATATTGGACCATAAATCAATCATAAACTCTAGAAGTCTTTGGCATGATTGCATGAGGCTTTGGGGGGACATCCAGACACAAACCATAACACAAACAGAGCCTACAAACGTAGTATGCATTATGACTGCAGGGGTGGGAAGGAGAATTTAATAAACAAATTCTCAAATGTATTTGATCATGGCTTTTCAGTCAATACTAATCATCAATTTAAAAACTACAAGTAAACATTTGTGTAACATTTGGAATTTTAAGTTAGAAATTATAGGAATCAAAATAAACAAGTTTGTTCATTCATTCATTCCATTCATTCATGTGTTTATAAAATTCCTCAAGAATTATATATGCTATAAATATATATGGTTCCTAAATAATTACATGCAAATACATGGAACTACAGAGTTCCTAAAGAATTCAAGGCAATGTACCTTTCATAAGCAACTTACTGGATAAAAATAGTCAAGATTCAATTTTATCTTTGAAAAAATTTGCACTGTCGTTAGGCTTTCCTCACTTTTTATATTAAAAGCCAACACCAACCCTTACAGAGTATCAATTTTACATAATTTCTTGCAGAAAAAGGGAATACTTGTTTTATAATACTACATTAATGATAGTCAAACCAGACATGATAGACAAGCATGAGAGATATTACTAACATCTTTTACGAAATCTTAGCAAGAATTCCATTCAGCACTGTATAAAATATATGTATATATATTGGGCCGGGCATGGTGGTGCATGCCTGTAATCCCAGCATTTGGGAGGCTAAGGCAGGGGGATCATTGCAAGTTTGATACTAGCCTGGGCTCAAGGCCAGCCTGAACTGTATAGCGAGACCCTGTCTCAAAAAGCCAAA
>NW_004955429.1:23843495-23884837 GCF_000276665.1 Chinchilla lanigera
TATATATATGTATTATATATATATATGTATACACACACACACGCACACATACATACACACTCAGCCAAATGAGATACATTCTAAGTATACAAAGCTGGTTTAATGTTTGGAATCAGTCACTGTAACCTGCCATATTAACAGACTGAAAAAGAAAAAAGTACAGGATACTAATTGGTACAAAATGAGCTTGATAAAATTCAACACCTATTCATGATAAAAATTCTCAGTATGTTAGGACTACAGTGGAACTTTTTAAATCTCATGAGAAGAAAACACCCTAAAGTCTATAGCTAACATCACACTTAGCAAAAACAAAACAAAACAAACAAAAAAAAAACCCTCTTGAATTATTCTCCTTTAAGATCAGAAACAAGGCAAAGGTGCTAGCTTCTTGGCTACTCTTATTTTAACATAGTACTAATCTTCCAGCCTCTATCATAAGGCAAGAAAAAGAAATTAAAGACATCCAGATTAGGAAAACAACCCTGTATTTGCCAACAACAGCATGATTAACATAAAAATCTCAAAAGAATCTGCAAATGCTAGAGAGAAGTTCAAATAATTTCCCAAATTATGTATTCCATTGTTCTAAAAATATTTCAAAATATATGCTAATACTAAGTTTATTTTAGTTCACTGAAAACAGAATTTGTATTGTTTCTTTTTTCTTTTCTTTTTTTGCAGTACTGGGGATCAAACTCACAACCTTGTGCTTGCCACGCAGGTGCTTATGCCACTGAGCTATATCCCCAGCCCTGTATTGTTTCTTTTTTGTAAGAATGTCTTGTACTGAGTAACTACTTTGAACATAATGATACACAGTGTAATAACTATTGTTATTCTCATTATTTGGTTATGAAGATGTTCTATTTTTTTTCATAAAATAAGAATCTCTAAATGTTTCTTAGACTAATATATATATATATATGTATATATATACACATGTACATGCCTGTATGTCCCCAAAACTCAACAGTAAAACAAATCATACAGTAGAAAATGGGCAAAAGATATGCATGATCATTTTACTAAGACCATGAAAAACTAGTAACACCAAATGCTGGGTAAGATATGAAGAATTTGGATTACACATACACAGCTGTTGATAATATGATCCATTTAACCTCCAGAATAGTGTGGCAGTTACCGTCCAAACTATAAATGGACAACTCAGCAAACACACTCATGAGTATTTACATCAGAGAAATAGAAACTTACGTTCATATAATAACTTGTATATGAATCTTTCTAATGTTTCTGTGTGTAACAGTTTAAAAGTAGATGCTACCCAAATGTCTTCCAAAAACTGTGGTACATACACATCCTAAAATATTACATAGCAACAAAAAGTAATACATTATTGGTATATGTAATAAGGAAGAACCTCAAGGATATTAAGTTGAGAGAAAACAGCCAATCTGAGAAGTGATACAAACTACATGATCCCACTCATGTTACATTTGTAAACCAACATAATTACACATATGGAGAACAGGTTAGTATTTGCACGTCATTAGGGATGGGGGAGGGGATGGATATGGTCGTAAAAGAGTGAGGAGAGGGAGTTTTCTGGTGATGGTACGGCTGAATATCTTCTTTGTGGTTTTAGTTATAAGAGGATACACATATGAAAAACTTGCAAAGGAATGCAAGTGCACAAATACTTCTGTAATTATTGAAATCAACTCTTTGGATTGTAGCCCAATGTCAGTTTCTTGGTTTTGAAATTGTATTACAGTTGTGTGTGAGGTTAATACTGGAAGAAGTTGAAGGAAGTGTGAAGACCTCTGTACAGTATTTCTGCAAACTCTTATGAATCTGCATCACAAATTTAAGTGCATGGTCCTTACTAATAATCCAAAATGTATACATCTTTCTAAAGATGTCTCAAATGTACAGTCACTAAAAATTTTTTCCTCCCAAATAAACTACAATTCTGCTGCCCTTTATTACTACTATTTGATTACAACATCAGCAGACTTAATTCCTTTTTCAATATACTACCTTTTCACTTTCTAGACATCTAACTCACTTAAGAGTTATTAGTAAAATGTGTACTGTGGTTGGCCACATCTTAAAAGAAATGCAAACTTTCTTCTGACAGTAATGATAATGTAAACTGATTAAAGTACTTCTTTCCTACTCAGTCTTGCTTTAACCTAAAAGCATGCGTTTGTAAGATAATATAGCTGGTTAGGATATAAACATCCACACATAAAAAAATCAACTGTGTTCCTGTATACCAATAATGAACCCATGAAAGCAGAAATCAGGAAACCAATTCCACTCACAGTAACTTAAAAAAAAAAAATTTAAATACCTAGAAATCAACCTAACCAACAAGAAGAAATACCACTATAATGAAAATTATAGAATTCCTAAGAAAAAAATTAAAGAGGATATTAGAAAATCAAAAAGACATCTCCTGTTCTTGGATCAGCAGAAACATTGTTAAAACGGCCATATTACCAAATTGGTCTATACAATACAACCCCTATTAAAATGCCAACAACATTCTTCACTGAGCTAGAAAAAAAATCCTAAAATTTGAATAAAAACGGAAGAGACCCAATGTATTCAAAGCAATCCTGAGCAAAAAGCAAAGCTGGATGCATCCCAATACAGGATTTCAAGTTATACTGCAAAGCTGTGGTAACAAAAACAACATGGTACTGGCACAAATATAAACATGTAGACCAATGGATTAGAATGACAGACAGAACTGGGCATAATGGTGCACACCTATAATCCCAGCACTTGGGAAGTTGAGGCAGGAGGACTGCTGTGAGTTTAAGGCAAGTCCTGAATTACATAGTAAAAACAAAGAGACAACCCCAGGTAGTTACTATCATCTGATTTTTGGCCTAGGTGCTAAAACCATACGTTGGGGAAGAGAGTCTCTTTAATATATGTGAAAACAATACCCATAAGCAGACTAATGAAACTAGATCCCCATCTGTCATCCTGTACTAAAATCAAATCAAAATGGATAAAAAAAAAAGGAAACCTTGAAGCTGTTGGAAGGTAACAAAAGGAAAACACCTGAAGCCATAAGCACAGGAAATAATATCAATAATCAACAAATAGGGTTATATCAAATTTAAAAGCTTTGCACAGCAATAGAAACAACAGAATGAAAAGACCTACAGAATGGGCAAAAATGTTTACCACCTATTCTTTGGACAGAGGACTAATATCTAGAACACTCAAAGAACCTTTAAAAAAAAGAACCCAAAATAAAAATTCGTAACCATCAAAAATCAAGTGACCCAATTAAAAACTGGGCAAATGAACTGGCAGGTTTCCTCAAAAAAAAAAAAAACTAACAAAAAGAAAATTCTACTTTACCCAGCTATACCTCTTGTGGGTATGTTTCTGGAAAAAAAAACACCAATGATGTATACATATGCTTATAGCAGAATTCACAACAGCTAAGCTCTGGAAAAATCCCCTAAACAGATGAATGGATAAAATGGGATATATATACATACACACAATGAAATATTTGACCACAAAGAATGAAATCATGTCATTTACAGGAAAATGTATGAACTTTTGACCATCATGCTAAGTGAAATAAATACAGTCAAATATCACATGGTTTCTCTTATATGAGAAATCTAGACTATAAATAAAGTGGCTATGATAGGAAATTAGAAGACAGAGTCTTAGAGATGGGGAAGGGAATGATGGGGAGGGGGAAGAAGGGAGAGGGAGGGAATGGGATTGAAAACCACCAAAACTTCTTATATGCATGAACCAATTCTCAAAACAAACACTATTTTGTACTGCAAGCATACACTAATTAAAAAAAAGATACCTGCCTGTGGCAGTGGAATAGAATGTGACTCTAACAAATGCAAGGAGGACTAGATCTGTAACTTTTAGATCCATATGGACATGGTTTTCCAAAGAACAATCTTTCAGGTCCTAACATCAAATCTGTTTAGTCTCCCTCTCTCCCTCAGCCTCGCTCCATCTCCCTTCCACCCTCCCCATCCCTGTGTGTGTGTGGCTGGAAACTCAGGGACTTAGATATGCTAAGCGTAGGCTCTTTTGCTGAGCTGTAGCCCCAGTCCTAAAACAAACATTTTTGAAGTTTCTGTAGTTCAGTATTTTAGGACAGGGTCTCACTATGTTGTTGCCCAGGCTGGCCACGAACTCCTGGGCCAACCCATCCTACTGCCTCAGTCTTTACAGTAGCTGAAGCTACAGCACATGCACCACTGCACTCTATATCTGTGTCTTTAATGGAATTAAATGTGAGTGTGCAAGTAAATACACTTTAGTTGTTTGGTTTGCTTCAAACGTTTAGTAAACTGAAGAAATACTTATTTTAAAGGAAATCAATAATGTCAAGTATAAAATCACAGTTAAATATCAGAATATAAGATAAAATGGACACTAGCTTTACTTTTGGTTTTCATATTCATGAAATGACAAAACTATGGCTTATAACTCAGGACACAAAAAACTCACCCAACCAGAACTACATACATAAAAAAAGTTAACTAAATCAGAAAACAGGTTAATGAGTTAGGACTTAATTAAAACTGGTTTTCAAATGTGATTATAAGAATTAATAAAAACAAGATAGTTTACATTGTATGGAAGAATTTACATGGGCCTCTACAAAAACCTCTTGATCCTAATACCTGTAAGACAGCAATGAAAGCTAAGGAATTTACGTTAGTAATGTCTCAACTACTTGTTTTCAAGTTATCACCTACTCGAGGATTGGATGAACGAAGAGGTGAATAGTGAGATATATTAAGATTACAGCTCTCAACTGTTCATCAAATATGGTAGCTATCAAAGGATCACGTCTGCCGGCCATGGTGGCGCATACCTGTTGTAATCCTAGCACTTGGGAGGCTAATGCAGGAGGATCACCTCAAGTTTGAGGCCTGCCTGGGCTACATAGAGAGACCCTGTCTCAAAAAAAAAATAATAATAATGAAAAGAAATAAAGATCAGGTCTAATGAAGCACCTATCACTATCAAATACAGTAAGTTTCCAATTAGAACGCTAAAACTTTATTAAAACTACCATCTGGCAAACTAAACTATGACCTATGGGCCAACTTTGGCCTAACATGTTTTTATCAGTAAACTTTTTCTAAGACACAGCTATGTCCATTTGTTTCTATATTCTCTATAACTGCTATTGCCCTGTAACAGCAAAGAACAGATGTGACAAAGACTGAAGAGCTACATATCCAGTACTGCCTCTCCAACTGCTGGAACTGCAGGTGTGTATCACTGCCACGACATTCTTTAAGATTAATAATACTATTAATTCTGAACAGGAAGGAAACTATTCTCAGGCATATTCTTTACTTGTTTAAAGCAGCATAAAATCCTATGCTGGAATGAAATAAAAAACCTATCAAGGTAAGTGCTTCATTGCCAAGGATCAATAAAAGACATTTTAAAAATCATTTTAAAAGTGGGAAATGACCTAGACACATTTGTAAGGCTATAAACATTAAACAAACTTTTTAAAAGCAGAAAATGTGTTGTAATAACTTGCAAACTGAGGCTAATTAAAAAGATATCAAGTTACATTAAAAGACAAATATAAGAAATACAATTATTAAAAGAACAATTACTTACGCTGTATGTGAATGAGCTGCTTTGGCATCTTGAATTCCCCAGGATATATAGATTCATAGTAAGCAATATTACTTTCTGCCTCTGGGACTGGTATAACCATATTATCCCTCTTCTCTCCATATACCTGCTGTGCTGAAATAGCCCGCTGAAGATGATGTTCCTATAGAGAGGGAAAAATATGTAAGTTTATTTAAAAATTAGCATACAGAATGCGTATCCTTACAAACAGGAGTTTGTTTATTTGTGTAAAATGGATTTTAAAGCAAGTCTTGAAAGCATGCTGTTAACTAGTAATAAAAAATTCTGAGTGAGCTAGGCGTGGTGGCTCACACCTGCAACCCCAGCACGCAGGAGGCTGAGGCATGAAGACTGCTCAGAGTTCGAGGCCAGCCTGGACTACATGGCCAGACCCCAGCTCAAAAAAAAAAAAACAAGAAACAAAACAAAACATATATATGTAATTTTAAGTTGAAATGAGATTTTTGTTAGAAACAATGAGTATTTTCCTCAAACTTTTACACCTTTCTTCACAAGGTGCTACACCAAATATGAGTTGTACAAATATATCCAAAATAAACTGTTAAAGCTTGCATTTTATAGATACCTGAAGAAAAAGTTAAAACATCTGAATTTATTATATGAAGAAAGAAGGCTATGGGTGGTACAAACACATTTTATTGGTCCAAGTCTCCTACTCATATAGTGCTTTGTAAATTTAGAAGGGCTTTTTCCAAAGAGATTATTCTCCATTTTTATTTTATGAAACTGACAGACTCAAACCTGGATTTCCCACCCCCCACCCAAGTGCAAGGGATCAAATGTGGAACTACATCCCCAGCTCACTTTATTTATTTTTGAGACAGGGTCTAGTTAAATTGCCCAAGTGGGACTCAAACTTGCAGTCCTTCTGCCTCAGCCTCCTTCCATGCTGGGATCATAGGAGGTGCTTCCACATTCAGCTAGTAATAATCTTTCTTATATATTTCCAGAGCCTTTTCTAGACAGTAGTGAATACAGGAACTAAAAGCATATGCCCTAGACTCAGATTGTCTGGATGAGAACCCAACTGAATTACTCAGTTTGGGACTTCCCGCAAGAAACTTTAGAGAGTTACTAGGAGATTTAAGACAGAAGCGACTAAAACGTTTAGTAAAACAAGTACTCAAAAGAAACTGGTTTAGTTACCACCCAGGAAGTATTACTGTCACCCAGGCAAATCAACACTAAATTTTGGGATATGCTTTATGAAACTTGCATAATACAAATTATAAATACATACATAAATATATAAGAAATATATATATATTTGTGGATGAAACACTAAATAGTATGAAATGAATAGTTGCAGTCCTCAAAGGTAGCCCCTGTAAAGAATGCATGTGTTTTTCCAAATATTTTTATGTGTATATCTATGTATGATCCATCCAACATACACAGCAGGGGATATGTGTGTGTGTATGCTGCACACAGAATTTTATCCCTAGCTTTGGTTGACTTGACATATGCCATAAAGCTTTCTGTATTGGCACTGCTATATTCTTCACAATAGCTATAGTGTATCCCATTGAACAGCCAGATTATAATTTGTAATTGTATAGACATAAATTTGTATGAAGAAAACCTCTGGAAACAATCTAAATGCATATCCCTCCTCCCCAAATGCCTCCCAAAGTTCAAAACCTTTTAGTCAACCATTTCAGTGCATAAGAGAATATGCAAAAAATATGGTTTATCTTTTGGATCCTCTTACAAATCAGCCCTTTCAATGTTGGTAATGCTTGTGGAACAGAACATGCAAAATATTTTTAAAATTTTGTTTGCTAGTTTGATGCTTGCCATTCTGGTCCAAGTGAGAGGTGACTGTAGGTGAGTACTAAAATTAGCTGGACAAGAAAAAAAATATTTCAGAGTAGCCCACCTCAATATTAAACAAATCAGCAATAAAAAATCTCACCCATATCACGTTTCTACCCCACTTTTTATAAGTTATTTTTACATCTGTGTTTCATGTTTTGTATAGAGAAAGGGATTTACCATTTTTTGCCCTAAATAGTGAGCAACCTGCACGCATAAATCAACTTTCCACCTTATTAAAATTGCTCACAGTTATCCTCCTGTTTTTGCCTCCTCCTGAGTACTGCAATTACAGGTGTTGCCACTATGCCTGGCCTGGCCGTAATAGAGTACTTCTAAGCACCACCCCCAGCCAAATACTTAAAAGTGTTTTAAACAGTGTCACCCTCATACTACCTCATCTCTCATCAGAATCTCCAGGATCTCTGTTATTTTTCCAGATGAATCATAATAACTGTTTAAAGGTATGATATGGAACCTTAAGGTATATTGATTTTTACAGGAAATATAGTATGGCTGATGGTGAAGAACACAGATTTCGTAAACAGAAGCACTCTGGGTTTGAATGATGGTTCTAGAGTCTACTAGCTCTATGACTTTGGGACAAGTGATAGATTACACTGTCCCAGCAACAGTTTATTATCTATAAATGTGTGTTACATGTCCATTGTAAGGGTCTGTGGTGAAGATAAAATGCCCAAGACATAGTAAATATCCAAATACATGGTAGCCAGTGGTTACTTTTCCTTATCAGAGAAGCTTAAGAGTTGTCATATGCTTAGTGACCATTTATGGTCTCTTGTGTAAACAGTGTCTGTAGAAAAAACTTTTACTTATGTTTATATCCATTCTCATAACTACGTAAAATTGTTATCAGTATTACAGCAACTATAATGCTTTTACAATCTTGTTTGTGTTGTAAAAAACATTTCATGCAAGTTCTATCTTCAACAATGGAGAAAATGACGCCCCCTTTGTACCTGGCATTTAGGGGTGAAGCATCATAACACATGTAACAAACTTTCTAATGGTTCAATCAAAAAAGCAGATTCCGTTGGGCACAGAGGCACGCATGCCTCTAATCCTAGCTACTAGGAAGGCTCAAGTCTGGCCAGCTTGGGGAACTTACCAAGACACTGTTTTAAAATAAGAAACAAAGGGCTAGGATGTAGCTTAGTGGTAGGGTATTGTACTTGCCTGGCATGTATGAGGCCTTGAGGTTCAATCCTTAGTATAGCAAACAAAAACAACAAAAAAAACAGGATTTAAAGAATAAGAAAAATATACTAACAATTGTAGAATGTGGGTTGAAGGTGTACAGCTGCTCACTGTACTCTTTCAAATTTACTACAAATTATTAATAGTGTGTGGTGAAAAGATGAACAGGGTATTAAGGGTACAAAATGTGCGGGATATACAGCAAATACATTCTTATATATGTTGGTTAAATTCTTCTTTAAAAAAAAAAATACTTTATTCCTCAACAACTAGGATAATGATAACCTTAAACCATTCCCATGTACTCACTCTCTAAGGAAAGTAAGTGAGAAAGGGAAGAGACCAAACAGCAGGCCACAGTGGCTGGAGGCTGGGTGTGGATTAACAAGCACATTCACACTGCAGTGAAGCACCAGACAAGCAGGCACAGGGGTCACGTCCAGGACCTTTCCTTTCCTAAGAGTGTAAGTAACTATTTGAAAGGCTTTAAAAGATCACCCTGACTGCAATGTAAAAAAAAAAAAAAAGACCACTGTTATGGTTTGTGTGTCCCCCCAAAGCCTCATGCGGTCATGGGGCAGCCTTTTAAAGTTTGATTGATTAGGGGTGTGAGAGCTGCACCGCCCTGGGGTGGATAGTTTGCATATGTAAGGGAGAGGAAAAGAGTGCTTGAGGCGATTCCTCCCCATTCCTCGCTGGTGTGTGTGGTTGTTGCTTTGCTGTGTTCTGCCGCCATGAGCTGTAGCCCTCTGCCATGTGCCACTCTGCCTTATATCTGCCAAGTACGGACTGAAACCTCCACAAACTGTAAGCGAAATAAACCTTTCCTTCCTTAATTTTGGGCGTCAGGTATTTTGTCCCAGCAACGAGAGAAAAGTAACCAAGACAACCACATTCTATAAAATGGGATATACAGAGGCCTTAAAGAGTTAAGCATAACAATGACATGAAAAATATATTCAGTAAATAATTAAGTTAAAAAAGACATCTTTAATTTTGTTTGGGATATTTCTAATAACAATAACAACAACAATAATAATAGTGTATTATTTTGGTACTTAGGATTGAACCAGGGATCTGCTTTCCCACTGAGCTACTTTTTCTCATGTTTTATTCTAAGACAGAGACTTGCTAAGATACTAAGTTGGGTAAGCTGGGCTGAACTTTGCAGTTTTCCTGCCTCAGCTTCCCAGAATACTAGGATTACTGTCACGTCCCACCATAACAGGCAATAAAAAAAAAAAAAGAATAAAAAGACCAAACTGAGCATATCCATTTTTTTTTAGAAAAAAATCTAAAAGTAAAAACACATCAATCTTCCCTATACTTCTTTATCACTCTTCTCTTCCTTATTTTTTCATTGCACATACCTTCACATATACCATACAGTTTATTGTTATCACCTGATCCTCTCACCTCCATCAAAGGATCATTAGAGCAGAGAGTTCTGTCTATTTTGTTGACTGTCGCATCAGGACCCTGAAGAATACTGGATACAAGTCGTAGTGCCTGAATGTGTGCATGTATGTCTGCACCACGTACATGCATACATATGTATGCTATATACAGAGTTAAGTATATACTTCCAGTTTACCTCCGAGTGGCACAAATTTGAAACTCTCATACTTAATTTTTCGTATTTTCTAAGATAGACTTGTAATACCTTTACACAAAAAAACTGGAGTGCATTTCACTAAATGATTTTGTGAAACTGATTTCTAAAAGATATAATCTGTTTGATTCAGTAAAACTTTTATTATAATTCTGTTTCAAAAAAGTATTTTTAAAACCCAAAGCTATATACATTTACTGTATTTCCATAAAGTAACACTGAATTGTAAGTGAAAATGGGATCACTTTTCTCTCCAGCAAGATGATGTGCAATGGTGAGGCCAAGTAACAAATCTCTACTTACTGTTTACTGCATGCCTTGACAAGACATCTGAAGTACTGTAACTATAAATTATATGAGGGAGAAAGGGAAAGAGAAGTAAAAAGAATTAAGATGTGTTATATACATTTACCAACTCCCAGTGATGAATATAATTGCTATGTATTGCAGATGTGTTAACAAAAAAATTAAAATACAGGTTTTTTTGCACTGGGAATAAAACTCAGGACCTTGCGCTTGCCCAGCAGGCGCTGTGCCACTGAGCTATATCCCCAGCCTAAAAAATTAAAATCTTAGAAACAAATTATGATTTTAAAAGTTCAGATGTTTCCTCAAAACAGCCATCTACGTATGAAATTCTTCAATAAATCTACTTGTTGCACTGTAGAATTGAACTGTATTCTTTGTAATACTATTTGCAAATTATCAACAGCTAGTCTAATGAAGATTTCGGCTGGGTGTGGTGGCGCATGTCTGTAATCTCAGTACTCAGAAGGCTGAGGCAGGGAGGATCACTGTGAGTTCCAGGCCAGCCCGGGCTACAAAGTGAATTCACGGCCAGCCAGAACTGCACAGTGAAACTGTTTCAAAACGACAAAAGGGTAAAAGATTTCAACCGTCTGGAAGAAAAGTATACAGAATATGGAGTTTGATAAAGAACGTGAAGTTTGAAACTTTCACAGAACTTTAAGACTGCTGAAAGCTTTTAATATGTTAATTAATGTAAATTGTGGTTTTCCATTAAGAAGAATATTATTTATAAACAGGACTACAGATTCCTTTGGGGAGAGAGTACCCAATATTAGTTCAAGGAGAACTTTTTTTTTGGAGACAGGGTCTCCCTATGTTGTTCAGGCTGGGCCTTGAACTCACTTTGTAGCCCCAGCTGGGTTTGAACTCACAGCTATCCTCCTACCTCTGCCTCCAAAGTGCTGAGATTACAGGTGTGTCCTTTAACAACCAGCTACACAAAGAACTTTTATAATAAAGTTTAGGAAGTCTTGGAATAGAATGAAAGTTATACAGAACAGCTGGGTGTGGGGGTGCATCCCTATAATCCCAGCACTCGAGGCTGAGACAGGAGGATTGCCACAAATTCAAGGCCAGCCTGGGACTACATAGTGAGTTCAAGGTCAGCCTGAACTACACAGTTCTCAAAAGGAAAAAAAAAAAAACTACACAGAGCAGAACATCAGAATTTGTTCATTAATTAAGTGGATCTATATTCACTGAGTACGCCAACTCTGCTTGGCACTGGGGACATTATGTTTAAAAAATGGATACACTCTACATTTGTACATTCTAATAAAACAACAGATAGTAAAAAATAAAATAAAAAAATCCTCTTAAAAATAAATTATAAATATAAAAATTAAAGGATGACCAAAAGAAAGTACAATGCCTTAGAGGAAATATTAAAAGGAAACAGATTTTAGAGACAGTATTGGTTTCATCAGTGGACAGTGATATGTAAGCTGGTATCTGCAGGAATAAGAATTCAGTGAAAGATTGTTTTAATGAGAGGGAAAAGCTGTTTAAAGAACACATTAGTTTACGGAACTTTTGGGGTAAAGTCTTTTTACATTATAAAATACAGCAATTAGGCTCCATTACACTTTCAGAGTTAATCGTGAAAATACCACAAGATCAAATCCGAATCTTTACAAAGTAACAGGCTAACTTCTCAAACCAACCTCATCCTACAGGGAACAAAGTCAACACAACTATATAAATGATTCTTTAATACGCAGTGTTACAAAAATGGAATCAGATGAAACACAATTTATGATTACACAAATGTACTTAAGGCTTTTTGCACAGCAAATAACTCTGTTAATCCTGACACACTGACTCCACTGGATTAAGAAACAGCTACCAGATTAGTAAACCATGGAGGCATGACCTTTCGGTGCTTAGGTATGGTCCCTCCCCATTCCTCTCTGGCTCTGTGAACTAAGCGTTTCTGCTTCACCTTGCCGTTCCTCTAGGTTTCTGTCTTGGAATGAGCTGACCATGCACAGAATCTTCTTCAAATTGTGAGCCAAATCAAACCTCTCTTCCTGTAAATTGTGTTCCAACAATGGAAAGCTGACTAATACACTAAAAAGCAGCACAGAAAGACTGTAAAAGATCTTAAGACTAGTCACAGTCATGTCTCGAGGGACTCCGCTACTACTGGGCTACAAAAGCATTCACTTTTCTTACTTCAGCCCACCTACTGCAATCAGAGCATGAGTCTCAGAGACAGAGACCCAAATACAGTAAGTATGTATCTAACCCCAGATCCAGCAAGTCACCTTGCTAACACTTTTACTTGCGTAACATATGCATTTTAACTTATTTTTCCCTCTCTTCTCCCTGCCAGTAGTCTTTTAATTTTTATTACCTACTTCTTCATTTGTGCTTACCCCAAGAAAATTACTGGCTCAAGGGGCTTTGGGGGAGGGGGGTGGTATGGGAGGATTCAATCCAGGGCCTTCTCAATGAGCTACATCCTCAGCCTTTTTTTTTTTGAAACAAGCTCTCATTAAGCTGCTTGGGCTTGGCTAGAACTTCTGATCCTTCAGCATCACATTGTCAGATGACTGGGCTATTCAGACAGCTTGTTATGGCCTGTTAAATGCATAGCTATTTAATTGGCTCTAAATAGGGTCTTATCCCTCACAGCTGAAGGGTCAGAAGATAGCACTTCATACTACGTAAGAGTTACATTAGCCATTTATACATAAAACCTACTGAAAAGGGTAGGTTTGGCAAGTGTCATGAACACAAAGGCTCTGCGCCTTCGTGTACAGGGGTGGGTATTTCTTCAGGTATCATCATTTTCCACATCCCATCCTACCACGCATGGGAAATTTCCACTTGCTTTTCAAAGTCTGGATTAAAATTATCTTTTCTCTACCTCCCCTAGGCAGACTCTCTCTCATCTTTGCTCCTACAATAATGTATTTTATATGTAAGGCATCATGCTATAATTATTTGTCTATATACTGAGTTCCAAAACGTTATCTCTTTTAACATCAGAGATAATGTACAATTTATACCTTTTTATCTTTTCCTTCAAAAGATATATTCTTTGGCAATACCTGGGGATTATCAATTTTTAAACCTGAGGATTAAATACCTTTGTAAATTACTCAATGCCTAGCAAAACATCTTGGCTTTCTTTAGGTGTTCAGTATTTTATAAAATATCAATAAAGTTTAGAAGGACCAACCTAAGTAAAACACATGAAAAAGACATTTCTACTTGTTCTGTTAATACATTTTAGCATTACATAAAACTAAAAAAAGGAATTCAAGATTATATTATGCAAATTTCTAAACAAGGATTAAATCATATTCATTTATTTATTAAATTTTTAATGATTTTAACACAACCGTAACAATTAAGGCACTTGGACCATTAAAAACAGCTTACAGTAAACAGTAATAATGTGTAAAATTTCCTTTGGGTGAATAAGTGATAACTAATTCCATAAAAGGCCTACTTTAGGAAGTTTAAATCCCCAATTATTTACATAGATGGAGCTAGACTCCATAGCAAGCTCCAAAGTCCTGAGGTAAATTATTTTCTCTATTCTTTTCAATTGATATTTCCAAGAACCAAAACATTAACCTTATTAAGAAAGGAACACTGTTCTGCCAGGTACTCCCATCTACACACCCAACCTTTGCCTGGCACATTACAATAGCTTGTGGGCCTACTTTTTTATTTTGTTCTTTGAGACAGGGTCTCATTTTATAGTTCAGGCTAGCCTCAAACTCCTGGTGAACCTCCTGCCTCAGCATCCTGAGTGCTAGGATTATAGGTGTGCACCACCACACCTAGCTATACAGCTTGTTGAGTCCTTCCTTCTACCTTTTCCTATTTTCTACCAAATAGAGCAATCCTGTTTAAACACAAGTCAAGTTGGATGATGTCATTTCTCAAAATCCACCAATTACCGCCTCAGAATAAAAACCAAAGTTCATGGAACTGCTTATTAGATCCAACATGATTTGCATTCCCCTTTCCTTGTTACCTGTTTAGCTTTGTTAGTACTATTCTCTGCACTCATTCTGCTCCAGACAAACCAGAGTCCTTCTTTGTGAAACTTCCAGAAAACAAACAAACCAGCTTCCTTCTTCACTTCCTTCAAGTTCTTGTTCTCAAGCCATCCTTCTACTTGCATCATTCTTTACCAGCTCTTCCAATACACACTCACAAGCATAGCTAAAAATAAAAGACTATCATCATTAAATGATGGTAAAGATCTGAAACAATGAGAACTCACATAATGTCAGTGAGAAATAGGTGTGGCAGGTTTCAAAAAACCAAATACATAATCCATATGGCTCAGCAATTCTACTCCTAAGTATTTACCCCAACGAAATGAAAACAGAAGCCCACAAATAAGAATGGTTAATTTTATTAATAACAGCCTCAAACTGGATGCACACAAATGTCCATCAGCAGGTTAGCTGAACTGTAGTATAGTCACAGTCATGCGATGGAGCACTGCTAAGAAAAAGGAAAAACAACTTACACTTGCAACAACGCAAGTATATCTCAAAACCATTATGGTATGGAAAAATAGTGTCATGTAAGAGCATATACTTGGGTCCATTTATGTGGTGTTCTTAAGCAAAATTAATACATGGTGGAAAATTTCACAATAATATGCAGTTGTCTCTGGAGAGCAGAAACAGGGAATGACTACTAGGAAGGAAGATGAGTTTTCCAAGGAGTGGTAATATTCTGTATCTTGATGAGAGGCTGGGTTATGCAAATATATGTATTTATTAAAAATGTACACTATTTGTGAATTTCACTGCGAGTTAATTTTACCTCAAAGGAAGAAAAGTATTAAACTACTTAATGATATACATACTGAAGTATTTAGGAAAGCATACACTAAAGTTTAAAATTTACTTTGAAAAGCTTTTAAAAATTAGATGAATTGATGGAGAAATAGATGGGTGATACACAAGCGAATGAAAAAAATTTTTTTGGGGGGGAAGTCTTTTTCAGACAGGGTCCCACTATATAGTTCAGGCTGGCCTCGAACTCAGTAACCCTCGTGCCTCAGCCTTCTGAGTGCCGGGATTACAGGCGTGTGACACCATGCCTGGCTTTGTAAATGAAATATTAACAGCAGCATCTAGCTAGTGAAGTATTTTAGGTGGGTAATCACTATAAAATTGTTGATCCACAGAAGCAGAAGCTTGACTTTTTACATTGCTTTACTCCACCTATAGAAGTGACATAGCAGACAGCTCGCTAGAAGGGAGCTAAAATGAATGGCTGGTGAGCTCAGAAAAGATACTCTGTAGCAGACAACTGTTTAAATTCGCTGAGTAGCAGCCTCTACATTTTTCCCAGAAGAGCTTACTGAGCCCCTTTTAAGTTCCTACAAAGTAATAGGTAGGGGGGTTCAAACCCCATGTTGACCCTGCTTGACCTGACAGGACTCATTTACAGGCACTGGGTTCTACCTGTAAGGTCTCCTTTATTTGCTTTTTTTTTTTTCTGGTACTGGGAATTGAACTCAAGACCTTGCACTTGCCAGGCAGGTGCTGTGCGTCTGAGCTAAATCCCTACCCCGCTAAGGTCTCCTTTAAGTAGGACCATGTCAGTCAAAAACTGCCCCACCTGATGTGAGGGTAGAGTCTCACAGTTGACTGGAAGGAGCCGCAATATCCACAGGCTCAGACCACTCCTCAAATTCTAGGGTTACCACCTTGGGCTTTGCCTGCTTGGAACTCTCCCAAGTACACTATCTTCTCCAATAAAAAAGTCAGCCTTAAGCATATATTTTAATTGTCATACAGGAAAGAACATCCTGAAAACTGCTACTATCTGACCAAGCCCCACTCTATGACTCTTCTTGCACATCTTGTCAGGAAAGACCCAAGAGCCAAGATGGTAACACAACAGACTATCAACCTAGTCCAGGGTGATCTTTACAGCTGATAACAGAATCATGCCTAACACACACAAGCACCCAATTAATATCTGCAGAAAAAGTGTGCCCATGAATTGCATTAGCTATTTTGAGGTCCATAAACTCTTCCGGCTTAGAATACACTTTAGCTGGCAGTGGTGGCACACGCCTACAATCCCAACACTCAGGAGACTGAGGCAAGAGGATCACAGGGAATCTGGGCTATACAGTGAGTTCAAGGCCTGCCTGAACTACAAAGCAAGATCCTATCTTAAAGACAAAACAAAAGCAAACAAAAAACTAGACTTCAAAGCTAAGTATGGTGGTACATGCCTGTAATCCAACCTACCTGCAAGGCTGAGGCACACAAGTTTCAATCCAGCCCAGGCAACTTAGTGAGACCTTAACTCAAAATAAATTTGAAAAAGGGCTGGGACAATGGCTTAGTAGTATACTGCTTGGCTAGCAAAGCCCTGGGTTCAATTCCCAGAACTGGAAAAAGAAAACTAAACACTCCTTACTTTACCTTTAACATATTCAGGGTGAATAATTAAAGAAGGATAGACCATCTGGTAAGAAAAAGCAATTTAACATTGGTTTCCACAAAAAAATACATGGTAAAAAGATCCTATAGACTATTTTTCTCTGTCCTCCCACGTAAAGCATAGTATTCTGAAATTACTTTTATTTCTACAATATAAAATAATAGGAAGACCTTTACTGAGGTATAGGTCAGAGTTTTCTTAGTTCAATGTAAAATATTTGTCAATTTACTATGGAAATGGCACACTGGGGTCATTTTCATGTACTGTCAGCAAATTTTACCTTCACTGCTGGAAGTAACTAATAGAGGAAGTATGCTCTTGTTCACCATCAAGAGCTGGACAATCAACGGGCAGCTCTGCGCTGCCCATCTCTTGCTTGTTCACTGAACAATATGGAGCTAATCAGGAGGAGCAATAGCTATTTCTGAGTCTTGCAGAATGTGAAAACCACCTAAGAATAGGAGGTGTGTGATGCAGCCCTGCCCACAGGAAATGCTCACTAGCCTCAGGACACTCATGGGTTACCTATAGAAGCCAACCCACATCCACTTCCTGAAGAGAAGGGCTTTGGACACAGATGTTCTATCTCTCCCTGAACTCGCTTTTCAAATAAAATCATCTTCTTCCCTCTATACCATGTCTGTTGATTTGCTAGTAGTGGGTTTAATACCTGGATTTAATTCCAGCAACACTATTTTCCTTATAGGAACAATCAAGACCTAAAATTACTAAGTAGTATGTTTCAAAGGCAGCCCTAGAAAAAATTCATTTTGATCCTTACATTCTCATGTCCCTTATTTATAGCTGTGACATTTCTTAAGACTTGGGCAATTTGTACATTACTTATTAATGCCTAGATATGATGTTTTGGCAATGTCAAGGTACACAGTAAGATATAGTCTTTCTCTGCTCCCAGAAACAGTTATCATCTAATTGGAATATTTCCTAAAAAATTAAAAAATTTAAAGGAAGCTAAAATGGCTGTCATTTGGCTATAATCTTTTTTTTTTTTTTTTTTAAGGACAGGGTCTCACTGCAATTTAGGCTGGCCTTGAAATCACTACGTAGCCCAAGCTGGTCTCCAAATCACTGCAACCCTCCTGCCTCAGCCTCCTGAGGGCTGCGATTACAGGCATGCGCCACCACGCCTGGCATTTGGCTATAATCTTTACAGTGATCATTTCTATGCCTCTAGTGCAGCCCTGAGACCCTGAGAGCTGGTCTGATTTTCATTTCTATTTCATCACTATTTGGTTCCTTTTAATGCTGGCAGATACACACAAAAGTTTCTTTGTTTATTGTTAAAACAGCCTACAGCAGCAATGTAAAGTTGACTAAAACTAAACATGCTTATGTAATTAGTAGAACACCACAAGCTGTACCAAGGCTTAAGTAGTCCTCAACTCTTAATTGTATTGCAAAATCATCCACTACCATTTGTCTGCTGGTACTGACTGTAAGTGTTCATTTCTAGCCCAGAGTTCTGCTGAACTCCAGATACATCTATGTTGCACAAATACCAGTAGGCTCTACTTGTAATTCTAAATCTATTCCTACTTCTGTCTTACACATTTCGTTGAACTGTACCAGTATCTGTTCAGTCACTGAAGGCAGAAACTCTGTTTTTCCCCCAGTTGTCTCTTCTTAGTTCATTTTCAAATCAGGTATAATCAAATTCTCATTTATGTCTAGAAATTACTCAAACATTTTTCCATCCCATGGCCACTGTTCATCAAGCAGACAATATCACATTATCCTCTATTTCTCTTCTATAGCTACTACCAGGGGTCTTTCTCAAAGTCTGAACTCAATACTCTCACACTTAATTCTTGGCTCCCACTGCATCCTTGGTGAAATTCAAACTTCATAGCATGGCAAACAGGGCCTTTTACCATCTACTTCTAGCTAGTTATTCCTATCCAAAATGGTATCATTCTCTGAATTTCATATTCCACCCATAGTGAACATTTCACAGAACTTCCTAATCACCCCTATATGTAATATTACCTGTCTTTAAATCCATCTATATCTATCTCCATTTTTTTAATAATTCCACTAGGATGAACAAACAGGAAACTTTTTGGAAAATCTTCCACAACTATTATATAGTAACTATCACAATGGTAACATGGAAAAGAGGTAGAGGTGATTTTTTAAAAGTGTCTACTTTTCCTGTGAGTATTACTTGAGCTCAAGAGTCTGAAAAATAAAACTATCTACTTTCACCTATTTTTTATGAAGTAGAAAGATGAGCAAGTTTCCAGAAAAAAAAATGTTTGATGATACCATGCTCCCGAAATACCTGCCTTCATGTATCAGAAAGAGCAGGGCATAACCGGTATGAAAAAACAACAAAAGAACATGTTAAAATTTTAAAGTTATTAAAAAAAATTTACCATGGGGAAAGTATTAAATTTCCTTGGGAGAAATGTTTTTAAATGCCTTTCAACTTTGGGTTAGTATTTAAGCTTTATTATTAAACTTATTATTCATACCACCAGAAATAATAACAACATCAACATGTACTGAGTGTGTATTACAATCCCATGCCTGAGCATCATACACCTTCATGTTTTCACTTGAAGCTTACAACAACCTTAATATGTAGCTACTATCATCCCTATTTCACAGGTCAGTAAACTTGCCTAGGTCCACCACCAGCTGAACTCAAACCTAACTAGGACTCCAGAGCAATTTGCCTAATTTTTTAAAAAAATTAGCCAAGTGAGGTGGTGAACATCTGTAATCTCAGCACTCGGGAGGCTGAGGCAGGAGGATTATTGGGAGTTTGAGGCCAGCCTGGGCTACAAAGTGAGCACAAGGCCAGCCTGAACTGCATAACGAGACCCTGTCTGAAAAAAAAAAAAATCAGATTCCCCCAGGTTGCATTGTTTTAAGGTAAAAGCAATAACTATACAGTGAAGAAATCAGAACAGTTTAGCAAGTGATCAAAATTAGTATTACCGCCAACGAACAGATCCACGTGTATGCCTCCAGATGTGTTATCATGAGGATACAGTATCTCCTATGTAATAATAGTCCACCTAGGAATCCAAAATTTCAACCTGAGAAGACATGAAATGAACCAAACACGGGGGGAAAAAAAAAAAAAAAAGAACTGTATTCTTCAAAAATGTAAAAAAAAAAAAAAAATCTATACCACAGAAGACTGTACATTGGGCCATGACATGATAGTTTGGAGGAAAAAGTGTGTGTGTGTGTGTGTGTGTGTCTTATGTGCATGTACATGTGGGAGGAAAAAAGGGGGAGGGCAAGCAAACTGGCAAATTGTACAGTGTTATAAATAGCTTTGCCTGTTTATACTATAAACAATGTTGTTCATATTATTCCTTTTCTTGCAACTTTTCTGTAATTGAAATTATTTCCTAGTAGTATTTTTTTTTTAGAAGAGAGACTGTGATGGAGACAAGACACTTTACAGGTAAGAGACCCAAGTACTTCTTTCAGAATGGTTGCCAAATAACTATATGATCTGCATGTTCATGAAAGTTTTTTACTCAACCTCCCTATTTACCACTTGTGAACTAGTTTCAGAATACTCATTTGGTTATGTGAGGATTTCTGTACTTAAATAAGTTCAGCAAATGCAGAGTCAGGGATAAACAATGTTGAACAATTTCCTTGAAAGAAATCCTCATACATTTCATATCATGTTAAAATGCAATCTCATCTTCAAATGAGTAATTCAACATTTCTTAATGATTTATTTAAATGTTTAGTGGGAGCCAGTCTTTGATTTGTATTAGTAAAAAGTATGTATCCATTAACATAAAGTTATAATGCTGAGTTGTGATATGTAAAAATCATGCTCTTATACAACAGACTATCAATTTTGGAAAACCTAACCTTCTTGACTCCTTTCACTGTGGAACCCACAAGGTATTTTTCCTTTTTCTTTTTTGTCTTTTTGAGACAGGGTCTCCCTATGCAGTTCAGGCTGGCCTTGAGCTCACTTTGTAGCCCAGACTGGTCTCGAACTCACAACGATCCTCTTGCCTCAGCCTACCAAGTGCTGGGTCTACAGGCATGCACCACCATGCCCAGATGGTATTTTTCATTATTTTTTTTAAAAAGGAGGTATAATTGTGAAATGATAGGAAAACACTCAAGGGTAAAGGGCAACTGGGATGTAGGAAAAGAGAAGGGAAAGAAGGAGAAATTTTTTATGTATGTATATACAGGATAGTTAACATAGTTGTTCTACTGTCTTCTATTTCTTTGCTGAAACTGTCAATGAGTCCTTGATTGATCAATAATTGCATGTCTCTGTTTTCATGAGAAACCACTTTGAAGATATCAATATGTAATACAATAAGCATTGTTAATTTCCTACCACTTTGTAACTCTGTATTGTCTTTAGTGTTCTTTTGCTACTTTGTAAAAGGTTGTCTGTCTGTTAATGTTTTCTCCTTTTATTTTTAAAATAATAAATAAATAAATAAATAAATAAAAAGGAAGTCTATTTGGACCACAAACTCTCTAGTAGTGGAACTGCCTTTTATGGACAATGATATACTACATTAAGAGCTTGGCGGTCAAATCCAACCTATCACTTGTTTTCGTAATTAATTTTACTGGAACATAGCCATGTCCAATCATTTACATACTGTCCATGGCTGCTTTTGCCCTCTGGAAGAGAGTTGAATATATCTGACAAAGATTAACACCTGTGAATGTGAAGGCTGAAATATTTATATCTAATTTTTTAGACCCTGAGTGAGGTGATCCACCCTGAAGATTTTTATCATTTTACAAGGCACGTGAAGCTCAGTAAGATTACGCCACCTGCCCAAGGTGATGGACACAGGATTCAGATTGAGGTCCAACTCTAGAACCCCCGTCTTACTACTGTGGCTTCATTTCTCCTTTACGTGAGAAAGGAGAAATTTCCTCATCTACCAGTTCTGGGTGATACTCAATAAGGAGACACACAAAAAGGACTGTAAACAGCTTAAACCCACTTATTTATCACAAAAGTGCCAACACTGCAATTAAACCTGAATAATGAGGTTTTAATTTAGAAAAAACTCTATATTAGTATCTTTTGTCTTAAAAGAAAAATGCAGTAACAGAGCTTTCAATGATACAAACAGCTTTTTATTGAAAGGTAAAAGTTCGCAATTAGCGAGTTTTTGTGTGCTGTTATCAGAGGCTTGGCTGCTAGAGCAAGACTGGGGTGACTTGGCTAGGGTGCTGACAGACGGTCCTACGTTCCTGCTGTGGCCGACATGCCACTGGTTCACCATCACTGGCTTAAGTGATGATTAACAGCATCACGGTATAAGCATCACTGGGAAGCTCGTTGGTCAACTTGAGGAAAAGAAAGAGCAGAATTCCTAACTTGATTTGTAAGACTCTCTTTTAGAGTGTGTCCACCTGATTAGAATTCATAAGGCTTAACTGCTGATAATCTCTACACACCCTGAATATGAAGGATAGCATAACTAATCACTCATCAACCCTACATGTTTCAAAGTTAACAGTAAAAGGTAAAGTACAATTTTCTTTAAGTATTATTTAGCTGAATATAAGAAAAACCCCACAGCAAAGTTACTTCTTCACAACTGGGTACTATTATAGAATCTATCAAAAAAGAAGTCAGTGGGTACAAAATTACTTACCATTTAGAAATACGGACCTATGCGATAAATAATAAAGTTGAAACTAAGTGTCAAGTTAGACTAAATTTGACCATGCCCTGATTCTTCTATTAAAAATAACACTTATCTATTTTCTGTTTCAATTAGCCAATGTTGCAAACATGATTTAGCTGTTCTTACACTTATTATGTACTTTGTTTAACCCATCTAAAACTCAAAAAACTTTAGGGCTTGAATGGTTGCAAGATTTAGGCATGTTTAAGATAACTACAAAATACACACACAGTGCTAGTATAAGAAAAAGCTCATACAACATACTGATTAATTTCAGACAAACTAATCTTATGTAATTTTAAAAAAAATTATTACAAAAATCTCTTGGTCTTAACCAAATCATAAAATCCCCAGTGTCATTTCTGGTATTTGTAATAGAATATAATCTTCCTATAGTGATTATAAAAGGAACACTGAGTTTCAAAAACTTTAATTATAATTAGTTTGCTTCTGCATTTGTTCAAACTGACCTCTTTATACTAATTAACAGCAGATAAAAGTAAATCATATTTTGTAATTTTAAATTATTCTAATTAGCTTAGTATTATTTGGCATTAATTCTCTCTTAAAAATGTCATAAAACATGTACGAGGGGCTGGGGATTTAGTTCAGCGGTATAGCGCCTGCCTGGCAAGCGCAAGGTCAGGTGTTCGATTCCTGGTACCGGAAGAAAAACAAAAAACAAAATAAAACAAAAAAAAAGTGTACAGAAAATTTTCTGATTCACTACATATGCTTTATCAAATGGGAATTCATATGAAAGGTATCCTATTTACCATCACACACTCTGATCAGAAATGTTGTTTGGTATCTCAATTCTGCAATTTACTAATTATAGGTTGACTTCTTGAAACCTCAATTTCTTTTTTAGTCAAAACAGGTAACTGTCATTAGAAGGACAACATGTGGTAAATCCTAATACATTTAAATTACTTTTAGTTGGTATTTACATCCAGAAAAGAGCAATTATACACAAACACTGTAACACAGGACCTAATGAAAATATATTTGCTCTCTGAATATTAAAATCAATTTAATTGTTTTATTAGTAAAGGGAAGAAGATGCTACCTAATTTACAAGACTGCTTTGAGGATTAAAATGAATTATGTCCAAGCCAGACATGGTAGCACAGGACTATAATCTCAGCACTCTCCGACGCTGGGGCAGGAGGAGCACAAGTTAGAGCCCAGCCTCCACAACTTAGTGACTTGGCAAGGCACTGTCTCAAAAAATAAAAAGTTATATTCATAAAGCCTTAGTGAATTTATTATTTTAACAAATTATAATAAATAATGGCCAAAAGTAAAAATATAGTTTTATTGTAATTATACATGGATCAAAAAAGAGAAGACTAACTCCAAATTTATCCTGTTTCCTTAAGATAGCCTTTATTCTACCAGTCTTAAAAAAGATTTTAAACTTCTATTTGCCTTTTTTGGCAGGCTGTTACTTAAAATGTTTAACCTCTGTAGATTATCAAATCCTGCTGAAGAATTTAAGGATTTTATATGATAAATACAGGCACCTCACTATAATGACCAGTCACTTCAGCTTTTACAAGAGAATGAAGTCTCTATACATTTCAAAAGAAGAATAAAAGACACAAAAGAAAAATAAAATCAGTGTCACAAAGACATAGCTTTTTCCTGACCAAGCAAAGTATGCCAATAATTAATTTTAAGTATTATTTATACTACATACCACACACTTCATCCCATGGTGTATATGAGATAACTCAAAGAAATATTTTTTAACAGAACGCTATCTGAAATAAATCTGGTAACTTGTTTCCCATGGATACAAGAGAAAACTGTGTAACATTAATTTGGGAACAAAAGAGCGAACAGTTGCCAAACTTGAGCATACCTATACTACAGTGGCAATGCACCTATGGCATCCGTGCCCCGCAGGCTGTCTCTACCCAATGAAAGCTCCAGAAGGTTCTCCATCATGGCTACAGTACTTTCAGGACTAATCCTAATATATTTAGATCACTGTATTTTTAGTTGGTATTAACATCCTTTGCTCATAAGAGAGCAATTATACTTCTTGCATAGGTTCTTAGGTTTATATAGCTCTTATAAAAATTATTTCCCCCCAAAAAATTCTTTCCCTTACTTCACAGCAAAGAGATGAGATACTTCAAATAAATAAATAAAGTTTCTAAATGATATTTAAGACAACTTTCTCACAAAAATATTAAAAAATCATGCTGAGTATGGATCATCTTAGGAGTTGTATTAAACTGGGCCAGAAAGAAAGGCTGATTCTTCTCTATCTAAACAAGAGAAGAAGTAATCAGAATCTTATTTCAAAGAAGTCAACTTGACATTAATGGTAATTCTTTTATTTAAAGCTCTATAAGAGTAAATTAACTTTTCATAGTAAATAGTGGTAGATGGCTAGCATTACAACAACTGCACTTAATCAGAAGTTTATTTCAGTCTCATGACATCAACTACAGAATGCCTTTTACTGTAGCAATAAGGGATGGTCAGAATACAAAACTTACTTTTGAACATGGGGAAAACAGATTAAAAACCTTAACAGGTAAAACATGGCACAGTTATGCTACACCTCTAATCTCTTTAGAAGTTCTCTAAAAACAAAAGGACAGTACCATGGCCAAAAATGCAAGCAGGATAAAATCCACGAGATCTCAACTTTCCTGCACCAATACACCAAGATGAATATTCAAAAGTGTTACTCATCAAGTATTTGGAGGACAGCTGCACTTTCTGGTCCTGCTGTGGTGCTGGGGAGTAGAAAACTAATACTGTTCTATGACTTATAAAAGCCAAACTGACCGACATTGTATCTGCACCACAGTATTTAACTGATAGTAAAAGATGTGAAATTTTTCTAACACTTTATACCTGTCATGTTGGAGATGCTATTATATCATCCTGGTTCCCTAGCCAACTTATAATAATCCAAAAAAGGTTGTATCAACAAGAAATAAACTTGTGGTATTACATGCCACTAAGACTTTGTGGCTATTATAGCATAATGTTGCTGATCCTAATAAATACAAATTGATACTCATGAGTGGGATACTGTTATAACAGAAGACAAATAAAACCTTATAATACACTGTATAGCATTGGCTTGAAGGCCAAGAAGGAACTGCTCAGAAGTTTGGATGTTAATCTGGATCATTCACTATAAATTGGTAAAAGTCGGTTATGAAAACTTGAAAAGCAGATGATGTATTTAATAAATCTGTAGCTCTAAGGAAGGAGGTTAAAAAATAATGTTAAAATAGCACACTGGTTGTTCTGTGTTTACTATTACAAGAAGAGAGAGACAAGCAAACACAATGACAACACCAAAGGATTCATAGTAGACATGTAGTGAAAAATACTGGCAGACCGGACTGAATGGAAACACATTAGAAGCTTATGAAATTGTGCTGGCCAACAAACCAAACAATCACTGAGAGCCTGGATTTAAAAATCCAACTGATACAAAGGTATGACTTAGGTCTCCAACTTTCTATAGATAGGAAGCAGACTGTGAAGTATTTTGGCTCCCAAAGAGGGTATATTTTGCAAGCCTACTTCAGATGAAACTAAGGTAGATGTAGAAAAGGAATAGCCTTCTATATATCTGTGTCAACAATGGAGGAAAGAAAACAATGGACTGAAAAGCTGGGCAATGGCGGGCAAACAAGAACATCCCCCATACCCCTCCTTAAGGGTGTCCTCAAGTTGGCCTGATGATGTATTTTGCATGGATTATGATAGGAACCCCAGTGTTTCTAACTTCTTTAGTCCAAACAGGAGTGTTCATTGTGATTATCTTGCCCCTGTTAATCCAATGTACCATACTGAGGAGAGGGCTGCAGATAACATTTTTGTCATAGTTCTCCAGATCAAGAGGAAACACATCCAAACTTGATATGGAGAATAAGGTACATCACTTGGAAATCCTAATTTCAGGTTTGATGGTGTCATTAACTGAGACTTTTCAGCTGGTTTTACTGGGGAGGAGATGAGTATATTTCGTTAGTGGAAGATCAGTAAGTCAAAACTGGTTGACCAGAAGGTCAGATTTGTCACTAGTACCATTTGCCAAGTATTTCTGTTTCTGCCTTCAAGTCCTATGGTCAGATTGTTACCTGCTGCTCCCACTATGGTTAGGTGGAGCTATGTTACTTGTTTTGGCTGAATTCTGACCAAAGCATTTAACAAATGATGTAAACTTACATCCTGCAATAAAAGCATATTCAAATAACCACTTAAATACAGTGGAAGTTTACAACAGTAACTGCCACTAAAGATGTGACTGTGAGAGCCTGTAACGGTCATGTTAAAATGAGTGGACAACTAAGGAAGTGACCTTAAGCTGGAATCTGAAGGATCAGTGGAAGATTACTGAACTAACCCACAGAGAAATGTTTTAACAGATGGGGATACTTGGAAATCACCCTGTAATAGAAAGGAACTTGAAAGTTTGGAGGAGCTAAAAAGAGGTAGGGGCTAGATCATATAAAACCCAGTATGTAAGCCACCTTAAAAACAATGGGAACAAGTTTTTAGCAGGTGTGATACAGTGAGATTTCTGTTTTCAAAAGATTATTGGCTGTGTTAAGAATACTGGGGAGAAAAAAGAAAAAGAATACTGAGGAGAGCTGGCTGTGGTGGTGCAGGCCTGTAATCCCAGCACTCAAGAGGCTGAGGCAGGGGGATTGCTGGGAGTTCAAGGTCAGCATGGGCTACACAGTGAGTCTAGGCCACTTCTCTGAACTACACAGCAAAACCCCATCTCAAAAAAAAAGAAAAGGAAGGAGGGGAGGGGAGGGGAGGGAAGGGGAGAGGAGAGCAGAAAAGAATACCAGGGAAGAAGGAATGTAGTCTTTAATTTTTGGGAGACTAGTGATGAACCTAGGCAAGAGACAATACTACTGGACCTTGAATTAGGGAAGTGGCAAGAGAGATATTAACATTCGAAACATCTAAAAAACTTAACACACCATTACACTGGAGTTTTTATTTAGGATATTTCAAACTCTTGCTAGCCTATGTAGCTCTTTAGCTTCTCCATTATGATTCATATAAAATCTTTTTAAACTTAGGGAAAGGACTAACACTGATTTGTTTTAGCTAGCCCTCAAGATGGTACCAGAGATACTTGCCTCTTGGTATTCAGACCCACAGGCCAGCTCCCTTCCACACAATACCATCATTTGTCTGTACAACTAATAGCATAAGGTAGAAGCAACTGCACATCACTTCTAAGATTAGATGACAAAAGACTGCAGCTTTTGCCTTGGATACACTCTTGACTCTCTGTTGCCATCACTTGCTCCAGGCAACAGATGTGATATTTTGAGGACAGGCAGGTTAGCCAATGGAAAGGCCTGTGAGATGAGGAACAGAGCCTCCAGTCAATAGTATGAGGGAGTCTGAAAGAGCTGTATCTGTAGGCAGGGTTGGCAACCCTAACAGCTTTTATGAACCTGAGCCACACCAATCCAGGAAAGCTGCTCCTAGATTCTTTATCCTCAGAAACTGTTTATATAGATGATGTTGTTTCGGTAACTAACACACCTGTTGGCACTGGGCTGACAATGCTATAACAAAACAAAACAAAACAAAACCACAAAAAATGTAGTATCACAATGGTTATGGGAGCAGGCCATGGACTTTCAGAATAGTCCACTAGTTTAGAAACTGTTAACAAAGCCTCCTACCTAGTATGTCATAGGTAGCAGGTGTGGGCAGATTAGTGATGCAGATACTACCAGAAACCTGAAGGTTTACCTATCCCCTTTAAGAAAGAGCAGAAAGTTTAATATTACTGTCATCCTAGGTTTTGTGAAAAGTTGAAACTTTACCTAATGAACTGGATGACTGAATTAAGATTTTTCAATCAGAGTTTAAGTGCTGCTTGTTTTTTTTTTTTTTTTTTTTTTTTTTTTTTTTTTGCTGTACATAGTTTAAATGAAATTAAGTCAAGAGTTCTCAAGCGGAGCCAGGACTTACTTGATGGTTTGGGAAAATTACAGTGTCTGTAAGATTAAAAACAATGCTACAATGTAGAAATGCATTCTGAGCTAAGATCAAATCCAAGACACTGCCAGAAAAACATGGTCCAAAAATGAAGCTGTGAAGTACTATAAAATCTTTTAAGATCTAAGAAAGATCAAAGATGGTGCTACAGAGTACTACTTCACTGGGCAAAAGGCCTGCTAAAGAGGTCAATCTGCTTCACAGATTAAACAAAGTAACAGGGCTTCGGGGGAAGATTAAAAGTGTTGTCTCAGCAGCAGCTCAGGGGAGTTGAAGGGCTGACCTCAAAGAATTTCATGTATATGGTTTAATGAGCAGAGCTCAAAAAATTCACAGATGACTCAAAGTTTTGAAAAGAATTATTTTTGTAGAAACATTATTCACTTTATTGGAATGAAACAAGTTAGTTGAAAATGAAAAGAGGAAAGCTGGGTGTGGTAGCATATATCTGTAATTCTAGCACTCTGCGAGCTGAGGTAGGAAAATTACAACTTCAAGCCCAGCTTGGGAAATTTAGTGAGACTCTGTTTCAAATTAAAAAGGGCTGGGGGGATGTAACTCAGTGCAAAGGCTCTAAGTTCAATTCCCAGTATTGAGGGGTGAAAAGGGAGCTCTTCAGAGACCCAAAAACTGACAGGAGGCAAACTAAGTGCTTGGTTACATACATATTTTACCTTTCACGAAAAAGGGTAAATCAGAACCAAATGCCCAAAGAGCAAAGCTAAGAGCCATGGATGACATATAACTAGAAATTTGAAATTCAGCCAAGAAACTTTTGATATGGCTGGACCTGATCTCGGAATTACTATGGAGCAGAAATACCCTTGGGCCTGCCACCCTCATCAACACTCTCCTTCAATACAAGTTTTATCAGTCTGTAAGTATGAACCAATATTGTATATGTACAGCTGACAACATATCTATTTAGCTTCACTGATCAAGAGAAACTGTACTTAATTCAGCTTGTGTGAAAAACAATTAAGGAACTAGATCTCAGAAGCTTCAATTGTACTTGAACTTGATTCAGATGAGATTCTGGGCTTTGAGCTGATAATGTAGTGAGAAGACATCTGAGAAGATTTTGGAGGGAGGTAAATCTGCATTGTAAGAAAGATGTGAATCTTTAGGGGCCAGAAACCTCCAATGAGCTCTCCCTCTTGGTCCTAACACTCAAGACACACACCTCCCATGCCCCTGCCCCCGCCCCCGCCCTAATCACTGATCCTAGGGAAGCTGCCTTGTTGTAAGGACACTGAACTAGCTGCTAAAGAAACATATGTATTAGTGGAGAACTTTAATCAGCAAGGAATTAAGGCTTGCTAACAACCTTGTCAATGAACTTATATGGATGAACTTGTAAGTGAATTCTCCAGACACACTCAAGCCTTTAGAAGGCTATAATTCTAGTTAAGGGCTATACTGTGACACAGAAAGACTCGGCCAGTATCACCAAGGTGAGTCACTCCTAGATTCCCAGTCCTCAAAACTGTGAAATAATAAGTGTTGGTTTAATACAGTGGTGGTGAACGTATGGCATGTGTGCTGTAGTGAGGTGTTTGTGTCACTCAAAGCTCTAAAAAGTTTATCACCACTGGTTTAAGGCACACATTAAATTTATCATATAGCAAGAAATAGCGAATGTAGAGTTAAAGAAAGAAGACTGAAAATGGAGACAGGCCTGGTAGATAGAGCCCAGTAAAATCTATCAGGGAGTTTTTGCATTTTATTCTATAAAAAACAAAGAAAAATTTTAAGGAATTTTATACATGAAAGTAATAACCAAACACATATCAGAAAGATTATTGTGAAAACTGAGGGGGCACAGCTTTGCCAACTAAAAGTAGGGACACTTGTGAAGAAGCAATTATAAACCTTCTTGAGTAAGAAGGCATTCTAACTTATGAATAGGAAATCTTAGACTTAAATGACAGAACAGCCGTCAGCACTTTGTCAAAAAGGACTAAAATATACAAAACTTGTTAAAAGGTGTAGCTAACAAATTCTTTAAAAAACAGTTTACACATAGTAGGCACCCCTTGGGAAACTGAACATTTATTTAAGGAAATAATCTATTTGAACTAACTTTCCTGTCTATATAGGGCCATGCTTTCGGATATTTTTTAATCTCACATTAAATCATAAACTAAATATGTATAAAAATCAGTGTGACTCAGTATTAAAACATTCCACAGCTAACTAGTATCATGTTAAGATGGAAACTGGTTGAAATTTTTAACCTACTTAAAACACAATTTTATCACCAAAAGACTAAACACAAAAAGTTAAAAAGGTCCAAGCACTTACAACATGTAAGATACCATGCTTAAAGAAATTTAAGTTAAATACCACAACCACAATTTTAACAGCCCTAATCCATACTAAGTTTTGAAAGTCTGGAGTGGAGTAGCTACTCTCAACCCTACTTTCTTTCCAAACTCCTTCATTATTCTAATTATACATGTTCAAATAATCCAAAGACCTAATTATAAAATAAATTAGCAAGAGAAGGAATTTATAATATCTGAACTGGGAAATGTCTACCCAGGAAGACAAAAATGAAGTAATCACAGATGCTCATGACTGCTGAGAACTGCTGTGAATGTAACAGCTACAAAAGCCGACAGTACAGATGTGGACTTTTGTTGACTCAAATACCACAAATGGCCACACCTGATGGTGCACACCTGTAATCCCAGCACTCAGGAGACTGAGGCAGAAAGATCATTATGAGCTCAAGGCCAACCTGGGTTACACACAGTGAGTTTAGGTCAGCCTGAGTGACAAAGAGCAAGACCCTGTCTGAAAAAAGCCAAATAAATGAGGAACCACATGAAATAAAATACCACAAATCATGCTGATGTTGAAGTGGGACCTCTTATGAACGTTCTCAATGAAAAAGTACAATTCTCCTTTATATATTAGTTGCATTCCTGGAAAATTATGCCAATATGCAAAATGGTATTAGGTGCCAGACACAGATAACTCATACATGGTTATTTGCTCCTGCAATATTCTAGGGGGATAGTCAACAGTCACACTAGGAATTCTTCCCTTTTTTTGAGGGGAGTGGGTGTTTTTTGCATGATGTGATTTATATTATTCTAGACTCTCTCTGCTTAACTGCCAACAGCACCCCCTAATCACTTTAATATCAAAAGTGCCCTTCCAGAATGTCTCTAGGGTGGTAGAAGAGAGTGCCCTCTGAAAACTACCATAAAGGAGAACTTTAAGATTTTCTAATAACAATCTTTAAAGGTTCATTTTCTGAGCACTGAAAAAGTGTGCAGGATAAAAATTTTTCATTATAAAGGTATTTATACAACTGTGCAGCAGAAATGATAGGTAGTTCTTGAAGTTCAAAGGGGCATCAGTTTCTACCCAGTAGAACTACTCTTCCTTCAAACTATCACACTATCTCTAGGTTCAGAATGGTCCCTAACATACTCCCAAGAAGGTATCTTCAACTGTTTACTCATTTGAGATTGCCTAGATAAATCCCATCATTTTTCCTTATCTATGCAAGATCACACTAGCCTTTATCATCTATTTCATCTGAACATTTTCTAATCTGACCCAGCCATTCACTCTTCCTCACATTCTCAAAAAAAAAATTTTTTTTTTGAGACAAAGTCTTGCTGTGTAGAGTTCAGCGGGCCTTGAACTCAATACGCAGGCCAGGCTGTCCTCACACTTGTGGTAATCCTCCTGCCTCAAGCCTTCCCTGAGTGCTGGGATTGCAGGTATGTGCCACCATGTCCAGCAATGTTCGCAATTTTTTTTTTCACCTACCTAAGTACATAACAATGTTCCTTCATCATCTTGTTCTAATTGAAACCTGGCACTATCTCCCATAAGCAGTGTTCCCTATAGCTGTTTACTTTCCTATATCCTATATATTTATAGATCGGTTAAGCATTTATCTTCCTTACTTCCCACTACCAGTTGTATACCATTTCTTCTTTGTTGTGCTTTCAAAGACAACACAACCTACCAGGCATGGTGGCATACACCTATAATCTCAGCACTAAGGAGGATCTCAGCACTGAGGCAGGAGGATCTGCGCTACACAGTGAGTCTAACCCCAGCCTGAACTACATAGCAAAAGGCTGTCTCAAAACAAACAAAAAACCAATCCTCTTGGAAGCTCATATAATCACTTTATCTCCAAAGTTGTCCTGCTCAGTTACAAGAGTTCACTATCTCCTCAAATATCACACCTTCTGGTATCATTCTTAAATATCTATAGAGATAATCATAATACCATGACCTGTACACCCACATTTACTATCTATTAATCTGCTCCACTTCTTCCACCACTCCCGTGGTTATACTCTAGATCTTGCACCATCTCTGAAATCTAAGTTCAAGTATCCCACTTTTTAACCACCTACCTGCCTTAATTCACCTATTCAATCACTCCGACTCTAACAAATGATTTCAGTAAGTGTTACACAGTTTTCCACTATTCATCAGCTCCATGAACTCTTTCCCTTCCCTGGTTTTGAATCTATCTCACAAAATACTGTGATTTCTTCATCTCTCTCTGCCTCCTTTGTACTTACTGGGAAAACCTCAACCCTTAAACCATACTATCTACCTGTTTTGTGCTGGAAATCAAGTTGAATGCTTGAGTTCCACTCAACTGCACAAATGAGCTAACTGATCTCAGTTGAAAATGATCACAAATATTGTGCCCTCAGAAAGTCCATCAATCCTATTTCATTTTTTTTAACAGATCAGCTTTCCCATTCCTACCTTCACCTTAAAGTTCCTCCTCACTCAGGTGATGACCTGACCTCATATCTCATACAGAAATGGAATCATAAGGTAAACTACATCATTCTCTCATTAGATGATTATCTGTATTCTCGCAACAGTCATGCATTTTTCTCATATAGCCGCCTTCCTTAAAGAGGAAAAGTGTTCTCTCCTTAGCCAATCCCTCCAAAAAACTGATCCAGGACAGGCACAAAACAGCTATTAGGAACAAAGTCCTTGACACTAGAGAGGGGATGGGATGATTTCACCCTTTTAAATGGAACCCTTCTATTATACTAGTTCTAATAACTTCTTTTTAATTTTTCTAACATTCTTACCCACCAAGTCTATTACCTGGGTTAGTTCTGTTTTTACTTTTTGTTGATTTTTCTCTCTAGTTATTCGTCATATTTTTGTTTCTTTGTATGCCTTGTAATTTTGACCAGATGCCAATCACTCAGTTTTATGTTGTACAACCTTTTTAGTACTCCTTCAAATATTCTTAGTTTTTGTTGAGATGTAAGTTGCTTGAAATTTAGATTGATTCTTTTGAGCCTACTGTTCAAGCTTTGTCAGGGAAAGTCTAGAACTACTTTGGCCCTACTGCTACGATAGTAATTCTGCTGAGGACTCCGCCTGACATCCTGTGCATTAAAAGGCCTTTCCATTCTGGCCAGCAGAAGTGCAACACTTCCAGAACTATTCCTCCTCCTTCCTCCCAGCTGCTTTTCTCCCATACTTGGAAGCTTCCTCACAGGTTCAGATCAACTCAAGGGGGCCCTTTGGGTTCCTTCTTTGCAGCACTGGTGCTCTGCCTGCAAGTCACTGTGGCTTCCCCAACTCTGAATCCTACCTCCTCAACTTAAGGAGCTGCCAGGCTCTGCTTGGGATCTCCCCTCCCTGCGCTGCAATCAGGATATTCCCAAGGTAATGAACTGGAACGATCTGCAGTTTAGTTTCCTTTCCTTTTTTTGTCTCTGCTTGAACTTTGTAACTAATATATGCATTTGTCCATCTCACAGATCCTCTTTCCAGCTTCTGCACTAACTTTTCCACTCCCTTTTACAGCAGTGCTATTCCAAAGAGGTAACTGTAACTCTTATACCCCATTCCTTTCACCTTACTTCTTTTATGCCAACTCAACTCCACCCTTACTCCAAAACAAGCCGATGGTACACATCTAATCAAATTAATCACTTTCCTATATTCTTCTGAGTGGACACAGCTAGCAAATGTCCTTCCTTCTTGAGGCACTTTTATTCCTCACTTTCTCCCTACCTCATAGTTCCACCTTCACCTGACCCCCAAGTCACAGCTTTAAATAAAAAAGCCCATCACCAAGTGCTGTTGGTTCTATCTTCAAAATGTATCTGTCACCCATTTCTCTTCATTCCCATTACTTCCACCCTTCTTAAAGTCCCATTAACTCTTATCCAACAGGATTCATTCCCTATCTGATAGAATGATCTTGGAAAAAAAAGCCAGATCATGTCATTTCTGCTTGCTGAAACCAATGGCTGACTTCATTTCAAACCAATCCGAACTTTCTTATGGTAGCCTGCAATACCATACCTGATCTGGATCCCCTGATTACCTGTGAGTTCCCATAAAATAACCATCCCTCTGCTCTAGTCATACTGGCCACCTCTGTTCCTACCTCAGGCTCTTCTTAGCCTGGAATGCCTTTCACCCACATCTTCACAGCCTCACTCATTCTTCCTATGTAAGTCTCAAGTCAAATGTTCCTGGACCACCACCTATGCAAACAAAACCATCCTCCTCCTCCTAACTGAATTATTTATTTGTTGTTCTGCTGCCACCAAAGAGCCACATTGTACTTTTACTCTAGTACAGTTCTTTTTGGTTCTTTGTACTCTCTTACAAAAATTCAGCACTTAAACAGATAACTGAACACTACTACGTCAGGCACTATTTCAGGCACAGAAAACACATCAGTAAACAAAACAGAGAAAAATTTCTGACTCCATAGGAGCCCAGAGTCTAGAATGTGAGATCATGAAACAATCCTGGTTTATTCATCGTGGTATCAACAGGGCTTAGAATAGTACCTGGCCCACAGCAATTAAGCAATAAACATTTGCTACAAAAGTGAATAAAAATAGATGTCTGTATTCTCTCAGTCTTTGCACAATGAGTCTCCACCTCGAATATCTCTACTTGCTACTGCCTTAAATTCTGCATAGCCTGGCTTTAGAACTTGAGCTTTTGAGACTAAACAGGAACCAGTTACTGTATCCACACACGCTGACTACCTTTACTTCTTTAAGCTAGGCTTATATAATATGCAAATGAAGTCACCAGTTCAAAATTTAATGACTATTAGATAAGCACCAGAAATACTTTGGAAACAGACTTAATTATACTGGGCACACAGTTCATTATGGTAGGAAACTACCACGGGATCACTTCATTTTATCGCCAAGAAGACCTCCGTAAGAGCACACAGGTTCACCAATGTAGATCAGAGGCTGGACTAAGACTTAGTCTAGTAACTCCCCGTGTTGCTTTTCTCAACTAGTAATTACCTAAATTTAAAGGCAGTTTTTTATAACTACATCCTACAGCTCTTGAAGGAGGGAGAGCACATTTAGCACTTTTCTGACAGGCAATCCCAAGGGATGACACAAATGTTAACTCGTTTTTCAGCACCAATAAAAAAATCCTTATAAAACTTCAACTTGTCTTTGGTAACAGTAAAATCATCTATGCATCATTTTTACACATATATTACTGCCTTATTCAACCCTCAAACTTACCTTAAAGGTAGGTCAGAAAACTAGTAATATTTGGAGACAAAAGTTCATTTAGTGAACGGTACTTTTTGTCAGAGGAGATACAACAGCACTTGAGAGTCTAAACTGCCAAACAGCTCATCCCAATGAAGATTAGAACTGACATTAAGGCATCCACAAGACATTTTAAACCTTGAGTTATCTTTGCCCCTTGAGTCACTGTAAGATCAGATCCTACTTATGCAGTCAGTACCTTCTAATACTAAGGTACATTCAATCAAAATGACTTGCTCTAATAATTTGTTGCAAAACTCAGCAAGTCCTCATAATGTATATTCAAAGCTGACCCTAACTTTTTAAAGGTAACTTTTATTCTATTTTTCAAACAGCTGATTTCATAAAAGCTACAATGTAGACAGTGTCACAGATTTGTTAAGGTCAGCAAGTTTTGTCTTGTTTTGTTGTTCTACCTACAGTGGAGACAGTGGATGAACCTGCTGGGTGTTCATAATGTTTACAATCGTGTAAAAGCTCAAAGTCACTGTAATTACAAGCCTTAAGATTTTCCTACAATTTATAAACATGCTGGACATAGCACATCAAGTGACATTGAATGCAGTTCTATCAAGTTGTTTAAATCGTTGAATCCTTTTCTAATTTCCTCATAGGTTGGCTAGTCTTACTAGAAAGTTATTATATAAACGTCACATTTTAACGTCCCAGGGCCTGGGGATTTAGCTCAGCGGCACAGCGCCTGCCTGGCAAGCACGACGCGGTGAGTTCGATTCCCGGTACCGCTGCCTGGCAAGCACGACGTGGTGAGTTCGATTCCCGGTACCGGAAGAAAAAAAAACAAACACACACATTTTAATGTTCCAAAAGCTTAACTGCTAGGCAGTTAAAAGTTTGTCACTTTCACTAAATATCATGACACAGTAGAACGGAATAGAAAACTCAAATCTGCACCCACTTTAAATAAAATATTAGGAGTGATAGGTTTAATATTTAATCCCGCCCACAGACTGAACAAGCCTTCAAGTGCAGCCTTTTCCCTTTGTTTACTATATATTTAGATGTACTTTTTTATTAAGCCCTATTGACCAAAAGAAAATGTAACTTAGTAAAAAATTCCACTGCTGATGAAGCACCCAGGATACACATTTAAATACCTAAGCCCATCAGTTGTTACTATTTTGAGAAAGTGAAATATAAAGTAATCTACAACTTTAAGTATCAAAGTATATAATACAAAAGTTTACACTAATATTTAGGTACTCAGGCATGTAAGTTTTCAAGAGCTCCATTTTATGTAGTTCAGTAATTTCCTTCCTGGGTTGCCTATATCCTTTAAAATTTCAATTATTTTACTTCTACTATTAACTTTTTAATAGTGCCATATTGAGACAAAACCATAATGCCTCTGTTTGAAATTTCTAGGACAGCTACCTTCAACATGAACTGTCCTGGTCTATTACCAATACTATGAGAAATTGATACCAAGTGTGAACCTTCTCCCTAGAAAAATACATCGCAGAAGTTTACATGCATGTTGTGGGAATCATTTCCACATAATCCTCCTAAGCCATTTGAAACTTGTACTCAAAAATACCTTCCATGTGGTAGAAAACCGAAGTATTTTTATTACTACCCAACGCTTTGATTGTATCTGGATTGTTTGATACCTAATACAAAAACCCCAAATAATTCTCAATTCCTTTCTAATGCAAACTATAATTTAACTTTGTTTCTACTGTAACTGAGGTTTCATATATATCGATGGAGAAACCTGGACTGATTTTTACAGGTCCAAATAGAAGGGCTGAAAAACGTGGCTTAAAATATTAATTGGTGGGGGGAAAAAAAGGAGTTTGTTTCTTTCAAAAAATAAGAAACTTTCAAGCCTATTACTTACATCAGTGTACTTATTACAGGCATGGGCCACCACACTGGACTTAAGACTTTTTTTTAATTAAAAAAAATATAGCACTTAACTATTTTTATCATATTAACAATATGCAAACATTTCCAATCTCCTCCCTTAAATAATAATAATAATAAAAAAAACTGTTTATAAAGTACTTGGGCTTAATACCTCTGTATATGGGGCCAGCAGTGAAGGAGAGAAAAGGCAGGAGTTTAAAACTATTTTGTTCAGTTAGAACCCTATAACCAAGCTGTTTGGGTTATGGTAGCCAGACCATACTTCTAACAGTTTCAAACTAATATCAACATGGTATCATCACCTACTTCTCAAATACATCAAACATCCCATCTAAGCCATTCCATGTTACAAGTTAAGTCTCCACCCATAAAAAGGTTATGTGCACTCTACGCAACCCAATGCAAAGTTAAACTACTGTACCATGGAAACACGTGGCTCCAGTTTGCTAAGTACTATATTAAACCAACTTTTAAACATCTATCCTAAAATGACGTTGCTGTAAGAGAATTATAACATAAAACTCTTTTATTTTGAAAACTTGATTTCTTTAGTAATGTACTCTCCTTCAATTAAATGTGAAGGCATATCACTACATTTAAGATTATGAATAAAATTATAATCAAATTTGAAATTAGAATATAAAATCTTGTAATAGGACACCTGCCCTCTCTCAAACTTTTTTCTTATCGCCCAGAGGGACTTATTTGTCTCATAAAGTTGATAATTTCCCTATGAGCTAAAAAAAATTACATTTTCAATTCACTAAAACCAAAGCTTTCAGAAACCATTATGGTTTGGGTAAATTGCAGTTTCCTACATCCTATAAATTCAAACATTCAATCTCTTGTTTTTTTTTCCGGTACCGGGAATTGAACTCACGACCTAGCACCTGCCAGGCAGGTACTGTGCCACTGAGCTAAATCCCCAGCAAAACATTCAGTCTCTAACATCAATGGCCCACTCATTCAACTGGTTATAACCTAGCTATCTTCCTAGCTATCTTCCTGTAATAAAAAATATAAATTCTAAAATTAAATTTTTCACCTCCATACTAGAGTGGTGAATGAGGGCTTCTATTTAAGGTTTTTTCTTAAAAATTAAGCAGCATGCATAATTAGGCCACTGTGTTCAGCTTTTATTCAAACTGGCTAAATGGGGATACATTAACAGTTTTTTCTCAGTGTTGTAAGACTGTGGATTTTATCCAGTTTACTACAGAAACAAAACATAATAATCATTAGGTATGTTTCTCCTTGCAAGTCTACAGATATATTTTGGTCATGAAATGCTAAGTAAGATGGTATATTAAAACTATCCTCACCTAAATCTGTCTCCATTCTTCATGACCAAAATAAGACATTGAGGTTCTAGGTTACTGGAATCTAAGAAAAGGCTTAACCAAGTTTAACTATTAAGTACAAAATGCTTCAACAAATTATTAAAAAGTTACTCAAGGTTAGCTCCATTGTTTTATGTCTAGTATACATTTTCAACACCATAACATCCTTCTCTCAATATTGCCTTATACTCATATGACCCACCACGAGCAGCATGAACCACACATTTGTAGAGCAGCTTGGATACCAAGCACTTTGCAATCTACTAAGTTTAGTATCTATTTTTGAGGTCTATGCTTTATTGATTATGCATAGTTCTGGTTAGCTGGGAAATGAAAAATTCTAAGTAGATGACAGAAAATGGTAGTCTGAAGGGAAAAAAAGATAACCCTTGTTTATCAAAAAAAGGGACCCCCTTATTCTATGATCTAATGACAGCCATGCAGTATAAATGTCAAAATTACTTCTGTGAACTGAAATTATCTGTAAAATTTAATACGCATTTAACAGGTATATTAGTTGAACTCAGCTTTTATTTCAGATTGTAGCTTTTGGGACCGTCCAAAGTACTTACAGAAGCAAGACTTAACTAAATTTCTAAAGTGTTCTGTAGTGCTGTCTTTAATCAAAGCTTTCCCTTTCCTTGGCTGCAGAACAACTACAAATTAATTTCCAGGGAAAAGTAACACCCAACTTGAGAGTATGATCCGTAAAACTTATAAAGAGAAACAAAAATAAAACCAAAAGACAACATTCTGCAGTGACAAGTACTTTAATTTTTTAAAAACAAATCACTTAATGATAAACAAATGGTACCATTCTACTCTAAGTTGATACAAGTAAGAAAAGGCACTGTTCTCATAAGTAATGTGCTGAAATTCATTTCTGCACTAAACAATCTCTACTACACACTTAGTTTATCTGTAAAGTTAGATTTAAGACACTACTCTCAAAAAGAGCATTCAACTGTCACAACTCTTTTACTTGAAAAGGTAAAAAAACCCAAACAGTTTAAAAAGTTTTATTTTAAAAAATTACAGAAGTTTCTACATTAAAAAAATTCTTACAGCACCAATACAAGTATTACAGTACAATTTTCCAAAACAAAACTGTAGTGCACCAGTCCACGCGAATCCTTGACTTCCTTCAACTGTCAACACACTGCACCCTGCTTAAATTGGCTGTACCTGAAAACCAAGGTATGCAATTCCTTAAGGTTAGAAGTCATCAAGTTATCCTGTCAAGGATCTGGGGGAATGAGAGGAAGTCTATCACTTTTGGGTCCGAACCCAACTTCCACAATAAGGTAGAGCCACAACCGCGATCAGTTATTACTGTAAGCAGTTATTTAAATACTAAACCCCACCCAGTTAAGACTTCTCCATGTTAAGACTTCTACGAACAAATTCACTTTGAACTTCAGGTCAGTTATGAAACTAAGTAAGGACCCTCTTTGACAATCTAGGTCTGTCACATTTACTTGAATTTCTTTCGCCCCTGAGTTGAGACCAGAAAGCTGAGCCAACTCAGATTTATTCTAAAAGTAAATTACATGCAGGGCTTTGCAAGCCTGCAACATGTGCTCAAGAATCAAAGGGAGACAAAACAGAAAGTCAGAGTTGGTGGCTGACGTCCCTCCGAGTCGGGAGCACTGGGGACGGACGCCTAGGTGCCAGCTACAGCAGACGCGGGGCAGTCTCGTCTTCCGTGAGCTAAGCCGCCCCTCGCGCCCGCCGAGGCTCCACGTGCGGCCGCGCGGCGCCCCGTTTCCGGTCCGCGGGGAAGCGGACGCCCGGCCCGTGCCCAAAAGCT
>NW_004955429.1:23885957-23910335 GCF_000276665.1 Chinchilla lanigera
GCGCCGCACGCCGGCTTTTCGCGAGGCAGCCGCGGGGAGAGCACGGCGCGGAGCTGCCGCCGGCCGGCTCGGGCCGCGCGTCCCAGGGAGCGCGGCTGTTCCGGATTTAAAATAAAACTACACGCAAACACGTACTCGTGTTCGTGAAAACAGAAAATTGAAAGAAAAAATGAAGAACCCAGACGACATCAGGGGCAAGATGCTATTCGGGGTAAACTTCTACCAGGCCTTGTTTTTATGTCATGAAACTGGGTTTTAATAATAGGCTCCGCTTCAAACCACTGGTCAGTTTCCCACCTATGGGGCTCAGTATAAATGCAGTATTTACAGGTATTCAGTTACACAGGCGTTTTTTCCCCTCAAGCCTGTGTTTTATCTGCTCATATTTACTCCTGTATTGTAACTGGAGCGAAAAGAATAACTACCATTACACCGTAACATTTGGGGAAAACGTTTAAAGCTCAGTCTTCGAAATTCTAGAGCTGTCCTCGGTGTCTGTCTACTTGAGGATCTTGTGCGTACTTCGAGAACAGGTGGCTTCGACATAGCCGTGGGTTCGCACTTACCCTTATCCTTGTTTTTCTTGTGAAAAACTATGAAATTGAATCACATAAAAACCCATAGAGTTCTCACCAGACGGAAAAAGAAAAAGAGGAAAAACTGAATTAGAAGCGGCTTACAGGGGGTTTGGCAGATTGCTATCAGCTGGTTTACACTGTACGTGAAAGTGGGTATCCATCTTGTTTAGCGGGATATTTTACAAATTGGAAAGATTGGTAGAGTAAATTTAATAAGTTTGGCAGCAAAACCTCAACTGTTCGAGATAAAAGTATTTTTGTAAGTCTGCTTTTCTCCCTGGATACTCCATAGTAGAAATAATCACGATTCTTAAATATGGTGTTTGATAGGAGCTGTTACTAGTGTAAGACATGTAGGCAAAGTGCTTTCTAGGCTGGTCTTTGTACCAACAATATTTCTATAGGAGAACACTTTGGGAAATTCTAGCACATTTTGCTACACATTCTACCAGGTGGAGAGAAGACAAGGAGAGCTTGGATTGTGGTTCTCGAAAATTATCCTAAATTATCCTAAATTATCCTCCAATATTGATAGCTCAGCTCTGTGACGCAGATTCACATGCCTTTCCTACACACAGACCATACATTTATGCATTCCATGAGAAAACCTTTCTTGAGCCCTTGTCGCCTTGTAAGTATGCTCCTGATTATTTGGCGCCCACAGGGCTCCTATTATAGGAGCTCACACAGGGACAAGGACCTGCGAATTCCAAGTGTCACATGGTGCGACATTATAATGATAACCCACGCTTCTGGTAATAGGCAGGAGTGGCACCAGATCCAAGGCAGTGGCTCTAAAAAAGTACTCAGGGAAAGCTTTTTAGAGAATGAGGTAACTCAGTAAAATTATGTAGGGTAAGTTTGGGTTAACTTTCCAAAACATGGAGAGAAGAAAGGTACCTCGGGCAAGGGCAATAGCAGGTGCAAAGATAGGCATGAGAAACCATATCACATTCTGGGAACCTCGAGAATTGGCGACTCTACTGTGGAATATGACACCTATTTAGCCAGGTATAACAGTCCTGAAAATACTGGCTGCACTTTGCTGTCATAGTCCTCTCCAGCCTACAATATTAGATTCCTGAAAATTCTAGTAGTAGAATCTGTGATTGAGGAACTTAAGGTAGTGTGGGACCAAATAAGAGTCATAAGTCATGAGTGAAATTTTAAAAAAATCTTCTAACAGCCTACAGAAAACTCTTGCCACATCCTGCAACAGTCGTAATGGGCACTGCACAGATAAATTCCTTATTCTCTAAAAATTCTAAAATCATCCTCTATGGCAAGTTCTGAAGTACGCTTACAAATTCAGCACAATTTTCTGCAGATTTATGCCTACTCAGAAACATCTTTTTCCTCATTACTCTACAGTCAGCTCCAGGATGCCCTGGGTTTTTAACTCAAAGTTCTCTCTGGATTCCCAGGGACCCAGAGGCTGAAGTCCCAAGCTCTTCCTATGTTCAGTTCCAAATCTCTTCAAGGTAAGGGGCAGGAGTGCATCAAATAAAATTCAGGTTTAATTTTCCTTGGCTTCCTTATACAACCCAAAGGTTTTGTTTTTTGTTTTTTAATAAATGGCTAGTCCTCTGCTGTGTTTAACTTTGCTTTCTATTCCCAACTTCTAAGTATCCCCAATAAAAAATGTTTTGAAATTCTCAGGGTTGCAAAAAATGTATAATAATGCATAATAGTAATCCTGCCTCAAAGGGGAATGGGTTAAAATATCTTCAGTTAACTTCACAAATTAACTAGGCAATAATGTATTACCATTGCAGGGGATACAAACAGAATACTGGTAGATGGGTAGCCAGTTTACCAAATGTTGGGGTTTAAATCTAAATTGTCCCCCAAAACTCTCATGTGTTCAGAGCTGATACAGAAGTGACTGGATCATGATGGCTCTAATTTCGTCAGTGGATGAATCCATTGATAAGATCACTACTGGGAGGTGGCAGAAATAGGAGGTGGGGTCTAAAAGAAGGGAATGAAGTATGACAGGGTGAACCTGGGATACTATATTTGGTTCCCTGCCCCTTCCGGTCTGGCTTTCACTCCCTCTGCTTCTTTGCTACAGTGAGATGAACACATTTCCTCTACAACTCCATCTGCTGTGATACTTCTCCCTCACCACAGGCCTAAAACCAATGTTGCCAGCTAACCATAGACTGAAACTTCAGAAACCATGAGGGAAAATGAATCCTTCTTCCCCAAGTTGATTTATATCAGGTATTTCATAGCAAGAGAAGAGCGACTAACACACCAACATGGCAAAGCGTTGTAATGAAATACAGTGCTGTGGATTTGGAAAAGAGAGCAGTCAGTTCCAGCTGGGTTGATCAGACAGCATGGAGAAGGTGGCATGGGGTTTGGTTCTGAAACATGACAGAGATTCCAGCTGATACCAAGAATGAAACAGTAGAAGAAAGGGTGTTAATGGGAGATCGCAGGTGTATGAACGTAAGAGGGGAGAACAACTGCCAGGTAGGAAAGGGGAGGGGTTTTTGACCAGTTTTAGTAAGGGAGTCCAACAATAACCCAGTTATAAAACAAAACTGATAAGATTTGAGTGGATAGAATAGGAGTAGAAAGTAAAGAGACAGAAACTTTAATGGTAACAATACTATAATACTGTCCTGAAATATGATTTCCATTTTGATTTGAAGAACACTGTCCAAATGGCTTCCCAGTGCAAGTCACCAAAGCAGTATGCCTAAACCACTACTTCCACTCTGTATCCTGCCTTCCTAAAGTCATATATTTACTACAACTGCTCTTTTTGTTGCCCCTTACAAAAGCCACATTCTTTTTTGGCAAGGTAGTCAAGGCCTCCTATAAATTTGCCTCTGTCCAGCATTGTTTCTCCTGACTGCTCAGTCTCATCAACACAATCAACACAATGTCTTTCCTTTTTTACTTATTCTTTCTGTCTTCTCTAACCAGTTCCAGGTCATATCTACCTCTATCTACTGAAATCCTATTTACAATAAATTTTTTGAAGATTAAATAAAACAATCCATGAGAAGTATTTAGAATAGTCACTGACTCACAAAGAACAGTCAATAGATACAAGCTATTGTTGTTATCCTTCAAAGTCCAACTCAAATATTTCCTCTATGACATTGACTACTTAATCTTTCTGGGCTCTAACTTCCTAATCTGAAAAATGAATGAGCAGTTAGGTAAACTCAAAACCATTTTTGTTTGTGTTTTGAGTCAGGGTCCTGCTATGTAGTTTGGGCTAGCCTTGAACTCACTATGTAGCCCAGGCTGGCCTCAAACTCACAGAGAGCCTCTTGCTTCAGCCTGCAATTGCTGGGATTACAGGCATGCACCACCGTGCTCAGCAAAGTAATTCTTAAACCTACATAAATCTTTCTCATCTTAGAAGTTCGGTTACATTTTTAATCAGTAAGCATAACATCTGTAAAATACTTAACTGCTTGCCAGGTGATACAGAAGTACTTTGTATTATCTTACTTTTTTTCATGACAGTCCTATAATGTATGTCCCATTAGCTTTAGAGAGGTCTGTGACCTGCCTATGGTCACAAAGCAGGTGAAAGGCAATGCTGAAAATATAATCTTTGCTGTTTGATTCCAGAGAAGAGCCTCAGAAACAGGCTACTGTCAAGAGGGGAGAGAAAAACTGAAGGGGTACAGATGAGAGATTCCAAAGGTTTTGGCAAAAAAAATGAGAAGAGACCCAAACAGACAGATAAAAAGGTAGTTATCTGGGCCAAGGGTTGTGTTGTGCTTAAAGTGGGAGAGATGTGGACACATTTGTATCAAAGGAAAGAATCCAGCAAATGGATTGACTTAGAACTGGCTTCCTCTGATGTGGGAAGGAGCGGGTGAGGACAGATAATGCAAAGTTCAATTCTCTTTGATAGGACAAGATTAAAAATCATAATACTGGTTTTGGTAACAGATTCCAGATTCCTTATTCCTTTAAGCATTCAACAAATATTTTCTGAGCAAGAAACAATAATAAGGCATGATGCCTATAACCTCACAGAGATGCTGCATTTATATTAAATTAAGAAAACATGAAATTAATATCATTAAAATTTGTGAAGCCACAATGATCTCACTATTTAAAAATGATAGTGCTATAATACAAAATGTTGTGCAGAAGTAGTCATACTAATACATATTTTACTTCAAGTAATCATTTTTCTTAATTTCTGCTTGTTATTTTCATAAGCTATATAAAGAAATGACAGTAAACAATTCTTCCAACACAACATTTAGGAAAATACAAATTGAAAGTATCCTAAGTATCAGTGCCTGCCTGGCAAGCATGAGATCCTGAGTTTGATTCCTGGTACCCAAAAAATAAGTAAATTAATTAATTTATGATACTTATGATACTTCCTTTTAATCTAGAAAACTGTTGAAAAAATGCTACAGTTGAAATACAGTATATTTAAGAGGGTGCTACAAAAACTGTATCTGCACTACTGATTCCTCTACAGTAATTTCTACATGGAATTCTATACATAACATGTAGGAACGATGTTTAATACCAAATACAATCATTCAAAATATATGTAAAACTAGTTTATCTCTAATTTAAGAGAATAGTGGGCAAATTATCAAACCATAGCAAACATAGTAGGATGGACTCGGAACTACTTCAGTTTCTCTCCAATATAAGCTTTAACAAAGCATTAAAAATAAAAGAAAAACAGATCATTCAAACAAACAAAACTATCCACACTTTGAAGATATCAGTAAGTACTACAACAACATGGTTAATCTCCTACCACTTTGTGTATAACTGTTTTGTTTGTATTGTTCTTATGCTATTTTTGTAAATGGATGTCTGTCTGTTAATATGTTTTCCTTCTTTTATTTTTTAAACTGAAAAAGAAAACTATCCAAGAATAAACTACAAGTTTAAAAAATCTACAAAATGGTTTCGGCAATATTGAGATTAAAAGAAAAAAGATAACACACAGTACATCTTATTTTGTAATGTAAATCTTACAGTTGTAGAAAATCTAAGCACAGCAAAATTTTGCCCAAATTTAGAACGTCAGACCCCCCCCAAAAGGGTGACTTAAGCTTGACCATTTTTGAGACCTGCTCCCTTTAATTCCTATAAATCATCTGATCATTTTCTTTTATGCAGGCAAGCAGTTGCAAACTCTGTGGCAGCATTTTAAGGAGGACACTACTACTTGGAGAAGTGACACATAAATAGGAAAACATTTGGAACTCGAATTCGAACAGTGACAACTTAGTACTTAACAGAGGAACTGTTTAGTAGTTTCTTGCACATTATACACCCCAACAATAAGTCTTTCAGAAGAATAAAAGTTCATCTTAGAAAAACAAGGAAAATGTAAGAATTAAACCATATTTTAAAAGTATTTGGTAGTATTTAATCTAGATTAAACTATGTTCAACTACTGTTAACCCATGAAGCCCACTGACTGGCACTTATTGACAAGACTAGTGCCACCTTCTAAGGGGCAGAAGGATAAAAAATGAGAGGGAGAGAGAGAGACAGACAGAGACCAAGAGACCAGAGAAGAACCTGTAGGTGCTTTACGATCCTGAGAACATAGAATTTACTACTTGAGCTTTAGTTTTACTAGTCGCTGTTGTACTGGCCTATCAGCTGAAGAGTGAAATTTAATTAATTTATTTATTTACTTATTTTTGGGGTACCAGGAATCAAACTCAGGCTCTCATGCTTGCCAGGCAGGCACTGAGCCACTGAGCTAAATCTCCAACTGAAGAGTGAAATTTAAAAAAACAAGAGAAAAAACTGTTAAGAGAATGGAAACATGTTAGAAGGTTTAAGTCCAGTTGATTTATGGGTGGTTGACAAAAGAAGATTGACGGGCAAGAGGACACTGAAGAGAAAGGGACTGTACTAAATAGCTACTGCTTCTATGACCTGAGGAAGGAAACTATTTCTAGTGTCTTCTGACACAGAATTATCTTTCTTATCATCAAATACGTTAATGTTAATGAAATAAAGTGCTTCTTTTCACCAATACTTTAAGTAGCATGGTGCCAATTGCTTAGATAATAAACACTCTGAACCCAGTTCCTCCTTCCTTCCAGAGCAGGGAAGAGAGAGTGACGATTTCAGACCCAGGGAGTGCAATTATAGGTGTGAAAAATGAGTCAGGGAGTAAGAGAAGAGAACAGAGCCCTGGGGAAGACGGAGGCCAGGAGAAGGCGGCTTCCAGAGGAGAGGCTGGGAGAGGCCCGGAGGCAGGCAAGTGAGGTCAGCATTGCCAGGAGACAAACGAGGACAGGAAAACTGAAGGGGTGACGATGAGGTCCCCGGAGTTTACAGCAAGCCTGATGGCTGTAGGGTGCTTTGGGCAGGAAGGTGAGGGTGAGGAGAGAGAACTGGTGCCATCATCAGCTATGTGGTACTTGAGCCATGTTAATTATTATTTCTCCCACAGCCAAAGCCAACTCAGAATTTGAAGTGATTTCCAGCACCCTTCTATAACAACTCTGTAGGTCCTTTCTCAGAAGTGTAAGACCATCTTGAGGCTAAAAATCAGTCTCGCTTCACAACCCATACAGGGGTCCCGGGCCACGACAGCTCCTCTCATCAGCACCTCCCATGGAAGGAAAGAGTCCAGTACACTACATCAGGAGTCAGCACAAGATGGAAGAAACAAAACCGACCCTCAGGATTTCAAGTCGCAGGAGCTAGCACAGCAAGGAGCTGCCTGCCTGGCCTACATGAATTACTGGCAAACGTGCAAGCCACCCCAGACCTTAAGATGTCTTCTCAATTAAGTTTCCCAAACATGAGCTGCACAGACCAGAAACCAAGACAAGTATATTGTGGTAGCATATATGTTTGAATTTATTAATATATTTTGGTTTTAACTGATTTATGCATAATAAGTTACCTGCTTTGTGTTTTCAGTTCTGCCAGTATTTTCTGGCTTTCTTGGCTCATTTTTGCTTTTTCATTTGCCTGTTTTATATGCTAGGAGAATACCAGATATCCTATTTTGTGACCTTTACTTCTCAGTATGATTTGGGAATGTTCCTATTTCATTAAATACATTTCTAAGAATATTTTTGACAGGTGCTTAAGAGATTTTTAGTGCACACTGATTTTTCTTTATTATAAAGAACACATATAATCCTAACAGAACACTTAAAATTTAAAAATCATTTAAAATTTTCATGGTTTAAAGCAAAGAACAAATGCCTGCTAGTCTTTGAATAATAATGGTGCCAAGTCTACACAAATGAGGTTGACCATTTTATTGCCCATCTGAGTAGCTGCCAAAAACAGAGATCTTAAATATCAATATCTTTCCTAGCTATTTGTTTAGCATTTTTCTTTTTTTTCTTTTCTTTTTTTTTTTTTTTTTTTTTTTTTCTTTAAGACAGAGTTTCACTATGCAGTTCAGGATGGCCTTGAGTCACTTTATAGCCCAGGCTGGCCTCGAACTTGGAACAATCCTCCTGTCTCAGCCTCCCAAGTGCTGGGATTACAGGCGTGTGCCACCACGCCCGGCTCTGTTTAGCATTTTTCAAAAGCAAGTTCCATAAAACACTAATCCCAGATGTTGTCAGATGACAATTCCATAAAGAGGTCCACACAAAACAAAGCACAGGGGTACAGACTCAAGGGTAGAGTGTCTACCTACCAAGCATGCAAACAGCCTCGAGTTCATGCCCCAGAACTGCAAAAATTAATAAATACACAAATAATAAGTTAGGGAACTACTGCACATTACATCTTCCTCTGTAACAAAGGGGTAGGCTCATGATGGGAAGACTTAAAAAGAAACCCATTAGTGATGTTTAGCACAGTATTTCTTAAAATCAGCTGAGCATGGAACCTGTTTCTATTCATCATTACCTTTTATTCAGACTTTGGGAAATCCTAGTCAAAATAATTCAAGGAAATAACAGTCTTTCCAGTCAGGTTACCCATTTAGTTACTTATGTCTGATATGAAAATTTTTAAAAAGCTTAAAGTTCTTATAAAAATAGTATTTCTATTACCATTGATGAAGATTCTTCTCCTGCTTTAAAAATACTAAGATATGTAAATATAAAACTGGACAGAGTCCTGATGGACAGTATATGTGGCATTTAGCACCACACTACCTAGAAAGGTTTAGCTACATCTCACTCCCAAAGTTTCTGTATGGGAAGGAACATGGTAAACTCAGATTCAAATGCTCTTATTCTGATTTAAGCTCTTGGAACTGCAGCTTCCCCACCCGTACAACGAGAGTCACAGCAGAGTCCGTCAGCCGTGTCAGGACTCAGTGAAACAGTGCATGAACCTGCCACACAAGTTGTGCTCACTGAACACGAGCCATTTCTCAAGTACATTTGTACTCTATTCCCCGTGAATGATCACTTTATTTTTCTGATTTGTTTCTCCTGTGCTGCGGATGGAATTCAGGGCCTCCCTGATGCAAGGCAAGTGCTCTACCACTTAGCTACCACCCTGAGCTTTTACTCCTTTTATGTATGGTATAAGATATTATTTGTAAAGGCTTCCAAACAACTAAGGAAGTCAGGCATATAATCTCAGCATTCAGGAGGCTGAGGCAGGAGGAGAATCAACTGAATTCAAGGCTGGCTATATAGTGAATTCAAGGGCAGCCTGGAATACACAGCAAAACCCTGTCAAAAAACAAAAACAAACAAACAAACAAAAAACTCCTAAACCCACAAACAAATCCTCAAATGAAACCAAAAGCTTACAAGGTATTTTATAAAACCAATTTATGAAAATGTACTCATCTAGAGTTGTTTTGCTCTGTCTCTTCACCCCACTGCCAGATGAGTCACCATCAACCAAGTGGAGAGTGACCACACTCTCTAAATCTGGTCCGACAGCCCTAGCAGGCCTCTCCGCACAGGTGGCGATTGTTGGCCTCAGGGTGAGTGCCTTGAATAAAAACAGTCAAGTAGAGAGCAACAGCCACACAGTGAAGGCTGGCACAGTATGATGTGCTGGGAGGAATACTGCCTTCCCTGTGGGAAGGTCTGGATCCTAACCCCTAGCAGCCATCCACCCACAGTGTGGTCCTAGAGGAGTGATTTAACTTCTGGGCCTCAAGCACATCACATGCACTGTGGTGATAGGGAAGGACACATTCCCCCAGAACAGCATCCTGGAACATAAAATGTCTGATCTGTTCAACTCACGCAGCTAATACAGATCTGACTGCTAGAGCAGGGTCCTCTAGACATTTCCTAACCCAGGCCACCTTCAAAACAAGACTAATTCAGCCATTTTACTTTCTTTTTCTCCATTACTAGGGAATTGAACCCAGGGCCTTCCCAGTTTGCTGCACCCCAGCCCTTTGAAATTTTTTCCTTTTGAGACAAAGTCTTGCTAAATCACTAAGTTGCCCAGTGTGGGCTCAAGCTCAATCTTTCTGCCTCAGCCTCTGAATGTGCTGGGATTACAGACATGTGCCAGTACAACCAGCTTTATTTTTTAGTAGTCTGTTTTTTTCACACTTTCTAATTTATTTTGTTACATTGCTTCAGTGCACTTTTGAAATGTCTAGTACAATGTAAAGTTTAGGAAATCTATCATAAATACACCTTTATTTTGTGATAAATTCACCAGTATTATAATTTTTATTAATAAAAACTTTATGGAAAATTGAAGTTTACTCCTTATCACCCAATTTAGGAAGAAAAAAAATTTTAAGTTTTCTTCCTGAATTTTCTCTGCTCACTAATCCCCGCCCCTTTTTTTTTTTTTTTTAGACAGAGTGCCTCCTAAGTACTAGAATTACAGGCATGTGCCACTACACGTTAGGTTAATTTTCCCTATTTTTAAAGTAGTATAAAGGTTGTTAGCAAATAACATGTAGGTGTCCTAAGAAATCCGATTGCTAAAAGATACAATGTAGTATAACAGTTTAAAATTCTGGCTCTAGAGTCAGATATGATTTGGGTAAGAATCTCAACTCTTTTCTAGCATTTGACTAAAATTCTCAACTATTATAAGCTTTAGCTTCATCCTCTGTAACATAAATATAATGTATCCCTCCAAACATTTGTTTGGAAGAGAAATAATCTATGTAACCAAATTTACTGTGGTCTTACTTTGAGCTGGATGCTTTGCATGTATTATTTAATCCCTATAAAATATTTTAAGAGGTATTAAATACCTATCATTATAGTAAGATTTCAGTAAGTATTAGTAGTGTTGTTATTAACAGTTCACAAAAAAACTGAGCATTTTTCTTAAAGATTGAGTACTTTTGGGTGTAACCACTGGAAAGCCAGCTGCCCTTCAGCAGGCTTCACTAGGAACTAATTAATTCCTTCATGGTAACGTAACTGCTGCACTGGGCTTCACTAGAGCTGTTTAGTCCTTCCTTTCCTGGAAAAAAACAAAGCACTCAAAACTAATACCTTACAAACACCAAGAATTAAAAAGTGCCACCGCTTCCTGGGAATTAAACGCAGGGCCTGTGAGTGCTATACAAGGGCTCTGCCGCTGAGCTACATCCCCTAGCAAAAGTGTTCCTTCTTGAATACTTCTTCAAATCTTATCCTCTTTCCAGTCACAAAAATAATAGTATACACACACACACACACACACCCTATCCACACACACTTCTCTACATCAAGCCTTGGGAGGCCACCAGTGTGTGGCGTTCCTGTATCTAATTTCCCACCTCTGTCTTAACATAACTCTCTTTCCCTTTGTTTTCTTGAGGTGTTCCAATATCTATGTTTTTTCAAATAATTAGATGTTCACACTCTACTTGAAAAGCAGTGGCTCTTTGGTATTAATTTTGAACTAGACTATATAACGGTCTTTCTTAAAATTAGTATTATAATTAGTATTTCCTCTTCAGGTTGGTTAAAGACTATTTTTAAGAAGCAAAAGGTTTTCTAAGGGGGCCGGGGATGTAGCTCAGCGGCACAGCACCTACCTTGCAAGTACAAGGTCCTGAGTTCGATTCCTAGTACCAAAACAAACAAAAAAAAAAGGTTTTCTAAGCCATGTGAGAATTTTATAACTGCATTATCAACAAGTTAAAAATTGATCCATACTGGGTGTGGTGGCACATGCCTATAATCCCAGCACTTGGGAGGCAGAGGCAGGAGGATTGTTGCAAGTGCGAGACCAGCCTGGGCTACAAAGTGAGCTGAAGGCCAGCCTGAACTGCATAGAGAAACCCTGTCTCAAAAAGACAAAAAAAAAAAAATTGATCTATGCTGGGTTACCTTACCTACATGACACAATTATTGATGAGCATCATATTTTAAGAAATGTATGTTTTAATTCTGGCTCTACATCAAACGGTTGTATCAACTGTATGATCTTCATCTTAAACTTCCTGAGCCTGCCTCTCCTAATTTTGAAAAAAAGGACTAAGACTCAATGATGTGTCCCAAGTCTTTCAACTCTACAATTTTATGATTGTCTCTGCTTTCCTATAGTTGATAGAAAAAATGGGAATTGTGGGGAACCACTCAGATTGCTTCAAGGCTCAGGGGTCTCTAAGGACACCTGAGGATGTGACCCCACTTATCTAGCACAGGCGTACAGTGGGATACAGTGATGCAGCCATGACTTAGCACAGGTAAACACGCATGAGCTGGTTACAGCACTATGTAAGAATGTAAACCTGTGTAAGAATTATACAATAAAGATGCAGGCGGCTCTTGCTCTGGCTCTCTGCTCTTCTCTATGCTACCTGCTATTGTTGCTGATGTCTTGCACATGTGTTCTTTAACCGTGGGACCTTACCCATGAAAATCTCCCTTGGGCCCCCCGAGTGGGCCATTAGGAACACACTAAGAGTTTTTATTTATTTTTTGTTTTTAGTAGCAGGGATTTTAATCCAGAGAGCACCTAGCCCTTTTTCAAATTTAAATTTTTTTTTTTTTTTTTTTTTTTTTTTTTTTTTTTTTTTTTTTTGAGACAGGCTCTAGCTGTATTGCCCAGGCTGGCGTGGAACTTACAATTCTTGTGCCTCAGCCTCCAGAGCAGCTGGTATTACAGGTATGTGTCTTTGCCAGGCACCTAAAGACCTTTATTGTAAAAATTTAAGGAAAGATCATTTATTTTGACATATGTGATTTCTAAAGAAATTATGCCCGTTGTATCTTGTATTGATAGAATATGTTTATATAACACAGGAAGCACTTAGAAGTGTCTTCAGAGCAAATAAAGACCTAAGCGTTCTGCTAGGGAAAATAATTTCAATGACTGAGCCAAAGTACATGGGTTAGTAAGCAGTACCACTTGACACTTCATTAAACAGCAGCTGGTTTGGTTTGCTCCAGGCACAGGAGATGGAACCCATGGTCTGTGGCATGTTAAGGGTCACCCTACCACTACGATACGCCCTTACCCCTAAAAGGTTTTTATAGAATGGTTAGTAAGTAACTTTGCCTTAGGTGCAGTCAAGTGTGATTAAGGGATCCAGATAGCCCGCAAATATATCATTAAAACTGTAAAATAAGGATTCAAAATCATATGAAAAGATGCCTTTCAAAATAAAGGCTGAGTCCAAAAGGATAAAAATAATTGTCTAGAAATAAAAGATCTGCAATTAGTTGATATTCTCCCTGGAAAAGTGCAGGGAATTTCTACATAATACATTTAGTAAGTAGTTAACACATTATTATTTATCAGGCACTCAGAAAAACACCAGATAACAATGACAGTCATATTTTAACCAGTTCAACAATTTGAGAAGTATGATGAACAGAGGAAGAATCTGTTTAAAAATCAACATGAAAACACTTGATTATGTTTCATATACTTTAATAAATTTTCCTAATATAGTTTTGCTTATTGGGCCCCACCTCTGTGCAAACATTGTATTATGAATTGTAGGAGATACAAAAGATGTTTTTGCCCTTAATAAATGTATTAATTTCTGTAGAAATATACATATATACACATACACATGTATGTTGTTTGTATACCCTGCTGTGAAGTAAAATTTAGTATCTTTGTACTCCCACAATTAAAAAGTTACTTATTGACATAAAATGTATTGCTAATGTTTCATAAATTTGCCAACTAATTTACTTTCATCTCTTTCATGACACTGATGAAAATTGGCTCAATTTTTCATGTCAACTAGTTTAACTCTAAAGCTTACCACTCTAGATTTTCGTAAGAAATTGGAAATCAGTATTTAATAAGCATAGAGTAGTCAGGTATCAATTTATTTGCCCATTCGAAGTGACAAATATGAAGTATATCAATAGACACTGAAATAAGCCTCTATGAGAAGGTGAAATATGGCAACAGAAAGAAGCACATAAAAGACAGTCCACAGTGACCACGACTTCGAGAATATAGGTAATAGTCATGCAGAGAATCATGAAGGAAAAAGGTCTTTCCCTAAATGCGCAGTGCATGAAGCAGTATGAGGCCACCTTAAGCGGGAGAAGACAGGGAGAAAGACAGAAAGAGGGACTGGGATTTCAAGTGAGATGGGACTAGCAGTTTGCAACGGCAAAGTCCAGAGTTAAAAAAAAAAAAAAATAGGGGCTGGGGATTTAGCTCAGCGGCACAGCGCCTGCCTGGCAAGCGCCTGCCTGGCAAGCGCAAGGTCATGAATTCGATTCCCAGTACCGGCGGGGGGGGACATGGAAACTTCCAATTCTCCACTTGGAATATCATTAACCATTCAAACCTAGACAAAGGTAGAGAGGTACATTTCACCATAAAAAAAAAATTCATTAAATTTAGTATAATTCTGAATTTAGAAATTACAAAACTTTTTCCATTTAATGTCCATTTACTTCACCATAGCCCCCCACAATTTAAAATTCCATGTCTGGCATGTGAAATAAAATGTATAGTAAACTTTTAATTCACTACTTAACCACTTTTATTTTCAACAATCTCCTTTCTCAGTAGTAGTTCCTGTAGCACTGTGGCTGAATAAGTGTACTTAGAACAACACAATGGCTGGGCACGGGGGCACCCAAAACCAAGCACTCTGAGAGGCTGAGACAAGACAGTAAATTCAAGTCCAGCCTAGAGACCGTGTCTCGAAACAGATTTTTTAAAAAGGCACTAAGGAGGCAGTTCAGCGCTCCTTGGGTTCAGGTCCCAGTAAGAACTGCAGAGAAGGAGGGGCGGGGCGAGATCTTAGAATCGTACAAAGGTGTCTCCCAATTAAACTTCACACATTTGTATCAGACTCTTGCGCCCCTCGTCATCTGAAATGAAGTAATGCACGGACAACTGTCTGTTTCTATACTCAGTTAAGCAGCGCTGGCATTCTGCCATTAGTTACCCTAACATAGGGCAGCTGTTATTTTTCGCCTTTTCTCTGTTAACTTCTCTTTCTTTCTGGGAAAAGAATACTGCTATTAATATGTCACTGTGTCAGTGTGATCTCATAATCGTCAGGACGAGTTACAGAAGCAAATCTCTTCACAGCCTTTCGCCCTTGTGGTGCCCCCTGCTGCCCCCTGCTGCCCAGAGTGCGCGTTTAGCGAACGCTGTCCCTGACTTTCACGGCAGCCTTTCTACCTCTCCTTATTCTCCCCACGTCACTGGGTCTAGTTGTGTTCCGACCCAAACCGCTACTCATGAAGCACCCTCAACAAGCTGGGAAGGCAAACCAAGAAATTCACGTTGGAAGCGCACCCAGCACAAGGGTATAATTGTTCCCTTAACAATTAGGCATGTTTTAACTCCAGAAAAACTTAGAATGTACAGTAGGAAGCACAGTAAGTAGTTCTAAAAAATGTAATTGTCCTAGTTAAGAACACTTGACCCACTAGAGTAAGAGGTAACTTACCAGGCTGAGAAGTAGAACTCCTACACGTGATTAAGAATTGCCATATTTAGAAGTTAAATGTCTTACATAGCTAAGATTTTTAATTGCTTGAAAACATTTCCTAAGCACTAAAGATGGAATTACATGTAGAAAATTTGTAAATTCACTATAAAAAGTGGGGAGGTGTTTAATTAAGTAATGTTATAAAAGACTACATATTATTTAAAGGACCACAATGTCTAAAATTTTAAAGATTTCAGATATGGTAAGATTTGGAAACTGGGTTCAAAAACCCAAAGAACTACCTTTGAATATGTAAGTTTAATTCACTTTGTATTATATTTTTAAAAATTCATATACCTTCAGAGTAGGTCCTCACTATACAAATTCCTCCTTAAGGGGAATAAGTAATGGTGTACAATGAAAGAGAAGCTATAGAATTGCTTCTCCTCCAGCTAAAGTTTGTGCTTCTTAGGCAGGAAACCTGTGCTTCACCCCACAGAACTGGTCTGATTGTTCAGTGCCTCTTTTTAGATCGGGCCTTCCCTTACGGCTTAGGAGAGGGACCAGGGCTTCTGAGAGATGAAGATGTCTACTCGAACATTCTCTCCCTACAGCTGGCTTAATGGCCTGCTTCAAAGGCTACTGAGCCTGTTTGTGTAACTTAGCAATTCTTAACCTTAGCTCCACACTTATGTGGGGGGTGAGCAGGCATTTTGGTTTCAAGCTTCTGGGTGATTTTACATATGGACAGAGTGCAGCTCATGCAGGAGGCCCTTGGTTCAATCCCCAGGCACCGTAAGAATACACACAGAGGAACTGGCTGAGCTGAGTGAGGCCCACAGGTGCAGGAGCAATGATTTTAAGGACCAAGGAACACTCGAGACTAGAGCTGCAAGCAGAAATGTTCCATGGAAGTCACAAGCCAAGTGGAGTTAAGAACGGCCTGAAATGTAGAGTGTGACTGAGAAAGTGAATTTTAAATTTTAGAGGAATTCTGATTTAAATATAAAAATTTAAAATCACATAGTTGCAAGTGGCAAGCGACTACTGCAACTGAGCAACACAGTTCTGGAGTTTCGCGCCATTTAGAATGATCTGAGTCTGTTAGGAAGTAAGCGCAAAGGATCTTTACGCTCGCCCACCGCTGCATACTTCCTACTCGTGGAGTTCTGCAAACCCACTTCTGGACAAGAACTGCAGCCAGGCACGGTGGCGCACGCCTGTAAATCCTAGCACTAGGGACGCTGCAGACCAGCCTGGGCTACCTCGTGAGTTCAAGGCCAGCCTGAGTTACACAGTGAGTCCCTGTCTTAAAACAAAAGAAAGAAGAAAGAAAAGAAGGAAGGAAAGAAGGAAAGAAGGAAGGAAGGAAGGAAAGAAGGAAAGAACTGCAGTGGTAGGCAGCACAACTGCAGGATTATCCTGGCCTGATCTCCCCTCCTTCCCTGCCAGGCTAACATTGGTTTCTTTAAAAATTACCAAAGCCCATCAGAACTGTAAATTTCTTAAGTCTCACACTTTCAAAAAGGAGCAACAAAGCAATTAACGCTCTTGGAAAAGGCCCTCTTTGCTCCTCGGAGTGGCACAGTATTTTTCAGCCACAGGTCGTGACCCCTGTCACGAAGGACAGAGGATTTCCAGTGGACTCAGGTTGAGGCCTGAGTTTCAGAGCTAAATATAGGTCACTGGCAGGGCCGCCTCCCCGCCCCAGTCTCTCCAAGCCTGTCCTGTTCATGAAGGGGAGGCCCTCGTGGTTGGGAGATGAAAGCTTGAGGAAAACACAGCAAAGTGACACAGATGCGGAAGTCCTTGTCGGATGGGACTTACCACTGAACCAAACGAAACTGTGTATGTACCTGATTTTAAAAATAGATTACAGCCTATGTATCACTATTTTAATCTTTTTCAATTTAACAAAGTTTACTAGAGGAAGAAAAGGATTCTAGAACCAGGCAGCATTCTAGACCAAAGATGGTTCAGGCTGCCCTCTGTCGCAACTTTTTTTTTTTTTTTGGTTAAAAATGGGAACATATGTGAATTGCTAGCAAACAGGTTTCCAATATGCTATTAATCCAAGTCCTCCAAACCTCCACGAAGCCCCCACCCTTCCAATGATACTATTCTGAGCACCCTATTAATGCAGCAAGATCTATTCATTCATCGGCTTTGCCAAGTTTTAAATGATAACCTTTCAAGTTGGTGGCCGCTATTTCACACCAAAATATTTATCAGGGCAGATGCCATTTGATTCTCTAAAATAGTGTGGCCAGAGGGTGGTTCCCAGACCGCCGCAGCAAGGGCCTCTGAGAATCGCCTAGAAAAGCAGCTTCTCAGAAGCCACCAGACCTTCTAGCCAAAACTCTAAGGGTCCCCTGGGCCCAGCAGTCTGTGTCTGCCCTCTAGTTAATTCTGGGGGTTCACCAAAGTCAGAGGTCCACTCATCCAGAGTACAGTAAACCCCCTAAAAATATCTCAGAGGGAAGATTCCACATCTCCTGAAACTATTTGGTACCTAACACTAGCCTTGTACGCTGTGAAACAGAAAACAATACTTTATTTCAATCTAATGTTATAAATCATGAGTTTATCTACTTCAACAAGACCTTTCTGAACCGCTAGACTTTTGATCATTTTAAATTTAATTTCAGATCTTTACAATTTGTTAGGTTTCAACTTCTGAAAGAATTTCATGAGATGTTCCTGAACAGAAGAGATATACAGTGTACCTTAAGGCAAATTCAACATACAATTTCAGATATATACAACTGAGACACTAGGAGGACCATTCCTCATTCTATAAGATTATAAAGTAATGAATAAATACACTAGAGGATAAAACACTAATATTATTCAGTGCATTTAAAATATGTCAATTACAGATTACAGATTTCCAAACATCTCATTTGACAGTACAGAAGGGGAGGTAATATATGAACCCTTATTTCACACTTCTCAGTGTGAAAACCCAAATTTTTTCATTTTCTATGTAATGCTGGCCAAACCTCAGGTGTGTCGATTTTTCTATGCCTATTTCCTCATCTGGAAAATGGATATAATAATTGTTCTATCTCTTAAATTTGTTTGAGGATTGAAGGAGACAGCAGAGGTAGCATTTAGGCTGGAGGCTGGCACATACTAAGCTCTAATTAAATGGTGTCGTTGTTTAAATTTGCTCACCTGGGAAGGGTCACTTCGAAAATAGATATGAACATTTTATCACTTAAGAATGTTTACAAAAAGCAGTTAAAGTTTATACAAAGCAAATAAGTGCTAACCAGATTGAACATGAGACACCAGCAGGTGTTTACCATTCTAAGAGCTCCATTCTAGCCAAACTCATCATGGTAATTTCAGCCTCCTTGTCAGTGACTGATTTAGGTGTGAGCGTGTCTTATGCTCTAAGTTTCAATAAGCCAATAAGTTCTAAGTTTCTGGGAAGCATTTCTTCTATTATAAAAGGTAACAGAAACTCTAATTTTGAAAATTGTGATACACTGCTTGGAGCTGTAGCAGCCATCTTGTGACCATGAGGAAAGATTTCACTGATATTATGACAAGGTAAATGGATGGAACCTACAAAGGAACTCCGCAACATTGCTGAGCTACTGAGTTCGGTTCACCAAACCTACAAATGGCTTGCTTCCTGATACTAAATTAGTTAAAACAGTGTCATTTTTTATACCACTTTTCCTAGGGTTGTATGTTAATATGAAAGCAAACTAAATGATCTGACATTAAGCTGATATGGATTGATTGATTGGTTCTATAACAAGATAATTTGGAACTTTATTCCCAAAACCATCTTAAACCATATATAGAGAATCCTTGATAAATAGTGCCTTTATGGCCAACTGGACTGTATAGAAATATCATGAGTATTTCAGTTTTGCTCCCTATCTGGTATGTTTAATGAACCATTAGCCAAATGTCCAATATGCTAACTTCCCAAATTAAAATTTTTTACAATTTCTATTGTATATATACTGAAATTATTACAGATTTTAAAATAAAAATATTTTAGTTCTAATATAATCCTTCAATACTAATTGTATTTCCCTACATTATCTCCAGGTTATATTTTCTTTCATGCTTATTTCATGGAAATGTAAACAAAATGTACAAAATAAAGTTCTAACACAGTTTGTTGTTGATTTCTTTTTGCTTTTGCAGTAGTACAGATTGAACCCAGGACCTTGCGCATGTGAGGCAAAGGTTCTACCACCAAGCTACATCTCCAGCCTCCTTTTTTTTTTTTTTTTTTTTGAGACAGGGTCTTGCTAAGTTCCCCAGGCTAGCCTCAAATTTGGGATCCTCATCTCTTGGCAGCCTCTCAAGTGGCTGAGACTCCTGGCATATGCCACCGTGCCTTGCTGAATTATATTTCAGTTTCTGGGCCTGGCAGTATAACTCAGGGATGCAGCACATGTTCAGCATGTGCAGGATTCTGGGTTTGATCCCCAGCACCTCAACAAATACATATTGCACTGTTTTCATCAAATGGACCGCACAAAGACATGCTCCAGACTCCTCCTGCCTAAGTGTGCTTTCCGTCCCTCTTCTTAAGCAAATAAGCCAGTGTTTCATGTCTCACTTTGCAACAGGGATTTGCATGATCGATTCAGGCAGCATCTAGTTGGACTAAGAGTAAAACAAGAGTGCCCCCCTACTCCCCACTGTGAGTATCTGGTGCCTAAATAACAGTGCTTCAATGGAAGGGCACTTGTCAAAATCTGTATCAACCGATCTAAATTTAAAATAGAATTTTTCCTCCAGAAATCTGAGTTGGCCTTCATTCCCAAGCAGGTACCCCATGTGCCTCAGACCTTAGATTTAAAGTATCTTTAAAGCCAGTCCTGGGGGCACATGCCTATAACCCCAGCACTCTGGGAGGCTGAGGCAGGAGGAGCCCAAGTTTAAGCCCAGCCTGGGCAATTTGACAATTTAGCTATCCCTGTCTCAAAATAAAAAAGGGCTGGGGATGTAGTTTGGTGCAAAGGCTCTACATTCAATTTCCAGTGTGCAAAAACAAACAAGTAAAAAAAACTTCTTTTTTTTTTAAACACTGTAACCAGCATCTCATAATAGCACACAAAAGCTTGAGGAGAGGTGGATCCAGAACAAAAAGTCCCCAATTAAAAGTAAATGTTGAATGAATTAAGTATAAAATATGTTTTTCCTTTTTTATAATTAAATCATTTCTCTGCTTTACTTTCCCTTGAGATTCTCTATTTGAGAATCATTTTGGAAAGATCAAAAACAAAGTCATAGTACAACACCCATTTTGCGTATTATTTTCTTCTGTTTGCAAAACCATGCTAGGTACAGCAGTCTATCTATAGAGTCTTGTGGAAAGCAGCAATATGTCGAGGAAAGAGCTGAGAAGTGGGAAATACGTGCAAGAAGTGGGTCAAACTGGAAGCATATGCAATTTCAGATCTATACTGAATATGGTTTCCAACGGTAAAATATGTTGTGATTTTTCTTTCTTCTGGAAAAGTTCATTCCAAGGGAAGATTAGATTGGTCCTGGTTGATATTTTCAGCCTTTCATATTAGGTCATCTTAATGTCTCCTTCACCACAACATTACCCATTACCTAAGAGGTTCAGCTAGCCTGAAATTTTCTCAGTCCTGCTAAATACACTTTAATACAAAATATATATTGGTTCATTACATTAAGTCTTAGCATAATCTTCAGTTTATTTCTATTATTGATCAAGCTCTACACTTTAAAGTTCATTTTTCTGTGGTTTATTGCCTAGATTTGGATTGTAAAATCACCTGTCTTTGGCATCATTTCTTTCTTCTTTCTGCAACCTGTTTTTTGTTTTTTGTTTTTTTTCCCATTTCACTCCTCATTAACCCCTCCCTCCATCTAAGGGACGGCCAGGGTGAAAGAAACAATATGACGTTTTAATATAGCCAGTTTTGCTACTTGCTACTATCTTTGACAAAATACTGTGCAAGAAAGAAATAAGGATATGATTGCTGACTGAAATAACATTTCAGGATTTTTTTTAAAATAATTTTTATTGTACACAGTCTAGCAGTTGCTATCATGAAAAACTGAGTTAGTTCTCGCTACACTAAATGTAATAAAGATTTTTAAACAATTAAAGACATTGTTATTACAATTCTAATCACAATCACACCATATTGATGAACTAAATGTCTATGAAATTTAAAAAAGAATTAATGCCCAAAGAATTTAGAGCTAAAATGAAGCACAAGGCGAATTTTTTTAAAAATGGAGAATAATATAAAATACTGAAATATTTTTGCCTCATAGATTTAAACCTCCTTACTCACAAAGTGATATAAGGGTCACATACAGAGAAATAATCTTTAATAGAAATGTCGATGGGTGATTTTGACAAGTGAAGATTTAACTCTAATGGTTACTTCATAATCAATGATGTAATAGTCAATGATGTAGGAGAACAAAGAGCATAGCTACATATGGACTTCATACCATCAGTTTGTTTTTAAAAGGGGGGTCTGCATTATAGAAACACTTTCAGTTTTCAGAGGTTAAATGAAATGAAAAATGCCACCACTGTGAATAGCAGAATATTTTAGCGATAAATGTGTAGGAAAGTATATTTTATTCAGGAGATCAACTTTAGAGAACTAAACTCTCCAGCACAACCAGGTTAGATAATGGATTTACACCTGCAGTATTTCATTCTATAAATAATCTATAATGTCAGCAACCAGTCTTGAAGGAGCTTTTACACTCTACAGAGATAAAATGTTACGGTGAACATTTTCAAGTCTTCATAGCATAGTACAAATAAAATATAGGCATAATGCATAATTATTTTTGAAGTTCAAGGAAAGATACACAGATTATAGGAAATACTATTTCTAATCATTTTCACATTCTTTGACTTCAACAATTTGATGATTAAATGACGAAAATAGCATTTACATACTTCAAAGAGAATAAAGACAGTAACTCCTGAGGTGTTCACTCTAAAGAAATAATCTACTCAATCATATGGAAAAGGTGATCTAGGCTACTATTTCAGTTGTTTTTATTTTTCTGGTAAAATAATATGTTTCAAGGTATAATTACTGATTCCTCCCTCTTTCTTTTTGAACTAGAGACATACTTGGTATATTCATAAACAACTAAAACATTTATGGAGAGCAGTAAAATCTATGTCATATCATAACACATTTTTGTTCTTGGGAGGCTTTGGGCCTAAATCCCACATTCTCTGATCAGATAACTCTCCATACGAACAAAGATGGAAAAGATACAATACTGCATTCAGATACGTGAATATTAGTATTTTTAAAGTTAAAAGTAGGTGTGCACATATTCTTAAAATATTATCCTATTACACAATATTTGCTCTTTGCAAAACAAGTCTACATGAAAATTCAACTGAAACAGCACTTGAAAATATAACAATAAGATAGGCATTAGCACACCACAAACTCCCAGAAAATCGTCAGGAAAGACTCAGAATAGCTATTTGTGAAATCCCAGGTTCAAAATGAAATTCAACTTTTACAATGTTCAGGAAACTAAAACTCAAACGTTTTGTTACACCGAAAAGACACTACCACCCATGCTGTTGTAATTTTAAAAAAATCCAAAATTTCACTGAAGAGAGGGAAGATAAACCGAGGGCTTATTATTGAAGACTCTGATACAGCGGAAATAAATTAGATCTGGTAAAACACAACTGCAAACTGCATGCTTGTCCCTGATGTTCCCTGGACTGGTTGTGACGACATGTCTGCTCTCACCACAGCTCACAGAAAACGGTTCAGTCATCCAAATGGAATATTTCCACTGGCCAAATTAAACTTTCTTTAAGAAAATAAAAGGGTAAGATAATAGATAAAAATCTTGCCCCACCTCTTTTTTTTTCTTCCTTTTTTCTTTTAGTGAAACTGACATAAATTGTTAGGAGCACTACAGCGCCACCAACACAGATCAATGCAAAACAAAAAAGATCTCCCACCGTGTGCAAAAAGAAAAAAAATTAGAAAAATGCCCAAAATTACAAAATGTCTCCCAAATCTACCTTTTTGTGGAAGACGAACTACATCTGCCAAGATTAGCGCATGAAGAGCTTCAAAGAAATAATATCACAGATTACAAGTTTAGATCTGATCAGCAAATAAAAGAACCACTATTTAGTAACAGCCATAACTTAATATAAACCCGGCTATGTCAATCTCCACCTTCATAACACCAAGGGCAGCTTCGCTGTAGTTTGCATTCAAGCGGATCATCATAGGCCTATTTCTTTAAAACTACAACCATAGTTTGCTGCTGATCATTTAGTCCTGGACAAATTAGGTAATATGTAATTTTTACAAAGAAAATAGATTCACATATTTAGCACTACCAACATTGCTGGCACAAAACAAGTCCATCTTGAAATATCTGAGTTCTCCTGTAGTTTACAGCAATGAGACCATAATTTATATTAAATGTGTTTAGCTTTAATAATGAAACAAAACTGTTTTTTTTTCTTTTCGTAAAAATTAACCAGACAAGATTATGTGGAACCTGCAGCGATCAAAGATAAAGAAAAATACAAAGACTGGTTTTTGTTGGAAGAAACACAATGAAAATTCTTTTCCTCCGATGGCCCCTTCAAAGACGTAATGCCAATAAATGTTTAAAATCACAAACTTACCATCCGTGCAAGCAAAGAAGCAGCCAGTTCTCGAGAGAAAACTGTAACAATATAGGCTGGAGATTTGTGTGTCTAGCAAAAAACAGCTTCCAGGCAGCAGATGGGTCTTCAAACATCTTGAAAATATTTGGGAAATAAAAAGTCAGACTTTCTTCCATGGTCGGCGGCGGAATGGGGTGGCTTCCCCCAGGATCTGTGGGCGTTCGGGGGAAATCGGAGAAATATCCACCGAAGACTCCAAGCGGCGGAGGCAGCGGCAGCCAGAAGGCTGGGGTTAACAACTTTGCGAGGGCAGCAGGCGCGCGCCGATTGGCTGCGCCGCCCCGGCCCCGCCCCCTGCAGCTCGGGATGCGGCGCGTGTGCCATTTTGCACGGGGCTTCCGGAGCCCGGC
>NW_004955429.1:23910435-23915937 GCF_000276665.1 Chinchilla lanigera
GAGGCCCCGGGAGCCCCGAGGGCCGCTCGGGCCCGGGCGGGAGGTGGTCTTGGTCCCCAGAGGGCCTGTCCGAAGCAGAGCGCCGCAGCAGCGCGAAGGACGGCGGCCCGTGGGCCCGGGCGGCCGCGGCCGCTTGGAAACGTGGCCGTCAGCGCGCGTTCGTGCGACGGCGTGAGGGTACCTCAGAAGCCGGTCTCCCTGGCAAGAGGAAGAAGAAACGAGAAGGAGGGAAGACTCCTTCAGCGCCAGGAGCTTGAATGCTTTGAGGAAAATAAAGGATTTGCTAGCCACCATAACTGCTGAATTTGTGCAAAAAGTAAAAAGAATTACGTCTTTAGTGGTTAAGTTTTAAACAATAGGCGTCCCCCCACCCCGCAATTGTGTTTCACGAACCCTCCCGCCTGACGGAATTCTACCCATTCTAGCACGGCGCCTCACAAACAAAATGGCTGTGGTGCTGAGTTTTTTGGATCCTCCTCCCGGCCTCCAGGAAGTGGTAGAAATCCAAAATAAATACGGTACTAAAAAGTGCACTGTTGAGTGTGAACTCTTGGCAAACCTTTTTGGTACGGGGGTCTTAGAAGCGTGCTGCTTTTTTTTTTTTATTCTTCTTTTTAATTGTTTTGAAAAGAACATCAATCACTAGAGATTTACTTGACTGTAATTTGAACTTCCTGCTTTACATATTTATAAGGTCTTTCACCTATCTTGGCAGGCTTTCAAATTAAGTGGGCTGGGAAATTTGATGCTCTGTCTCTAGTTGTGAGCTGAGTCAGGTAGTTGGTAGTTGTAGCCCGGGCTTTTAAATAAAGACAGAATCTAAATGTTTAAAAAAAAAAAATCATAGTTTATAAACGATTGCAACACTATGACTGATTGCAAATGTAAAGTCACAGAAGTCTACAAATATCAAAATGTGTCAAATATTGCATATATGTGCTAATTGAACACATTCAGTGCAAAATCCTTTGCCAGTTAAATTTCTAATGAGCCAAGAGTAGAACAGAGTTTAAAGAAGTTGGATGAAGGGTGGAGAATCGCCCATATCCTTCAGGACCTTACACACACACACACACACACACACACGGATCTTGTCTGGCATTTACAGTAATGGGTGACTTAAAAAGCTATAGTTAGGGTGACTATATAATTTATTGTCTACAGCAGGACACTCAAAGGGGGTTATATTATTAATTACAGGGTGGCTGGAATAAACAGTGACTGTCCATGGTAAGCCAGAGGTTAGAATCATTATGCATCTCACAGAACCCCCTCTTGAACTTTTGCCAGACAGGTCACTCACAGGCACAGGGCCCAGACCAATTTAGGCAGAATCTGAGCTAAACTCCTTCTCTGGGCATTCTACACTGCTGTTGCTGTGCTCTCAACTGAAGTAGTAGTCTAAGGAGACGTGAATTCCACTATATTTAATGAATAGTCACAAGAAGGAAAATACCTAGGTATGTACTTCCGTATATGCATGTCAATACTTTTATTATTTACAGATTAAAATATTATATGCCCTTCACACACTGCTCTTATTTCTAATTATATACTTTCCTATGGCATAATTTCATGTTTTTGAGACAATGTTTATGATTCACATGATTTGAAGATTTTTAAATTTTTGTGTTGGTAAAAGTAAAATGTAGAGTAAAATGTTTTAGGAAAATCACAGAGAGACATATGAAAAATAATTGTTGGGTTGTTTATTGAAATACCTCTTGAGAACTTAGTGTAGGCCATGCATAGTGCTTGATGCTACGTAGGTATTAATAAATAAGCAGTTTTCTCCTTCATGGGGTTTATAATTTAAAAAGGAAGCAGATGAGGTCAGAAGTGTAGGTAGGAGTGATATCGTGAAAATCATAAGGCACAGAAAGGAAGTGAGTATCTGAGCAAGTGAATTATAGGCTAAAATGTTGGAATTTGAGATTTTGGAGGTTTTTATGATGATAAGGTCCAGAGAAACTGGTGAAATGAAGAAAAACTGGCTGCATCAGATTTTGGTATTTGTAAAATGCACGTCTTATTCACATAGCTCTAGCCACTGACTATGATTCAGTTTAAAGATACGAGTAAGTGGGTCTGGAGAGGCAGTGCAGTGGCAGCGCAAACACGCACCCCTGAGTTTGATCCCCATCACCACAAAAGAAAACTGTCAAGCACCTGTGCGTGGGTGCTTTGCAAAAACATGAACCAGAAACAAATACCAAAGACCATATGTGTATAATATATTACTGTTGACATGAAAAGGGGGGATTAAGGCAGAGTTTTGCCTCAATTTCCTTCTCCTCTTCAATAGTGCTGACTCTTGTATTTTTCATTAAAAATATTTTACATTTTATATCTGTTGAACAAAGCATTTCTTAACATACAGCACAAAGCTCAATTATTAAAGCTCTAATTTAATATAATTAATTGGAATTTCAAAAGTCGTTCTTTTTCAATTTGCTATCTGGTTTTTAGTGAACCAAAATCCTATGTGCACATGGGCAGAAATAATGTTCAATGTCTTAGATCTAAGGCTTAGAAATTTGAAAAGCAGTTAAATCAAATCATGACATATAGTCCCTTAAATGACATTTGATAGTAACCAGAGTCTCCAGACACTTTAAATTGTGAAAAAATTAGTTTAGTTTGTAAGATCTTTAACTTGCAGAACTGTGAAATGAAGGAAGATATGTTCAGAGTTCAGAGTAATTTTTTTCATTTCTTAAATACAGCACTCCATAATTGAATTTATTAATTTTTTACAGTGAAATACTGTACACATGACCAATTACATTAAATAGGGTAAAGATTATAAATAGCCTCACATCAGTTCAGGTCAGCTTTTGCCACCAGGCAATATACTACAACTTACAAAAATGTTTTCAGTTTTCAAATTTTTGTATTTGTAATTGTAGCAAAGGAATTGGGCATTTACAGACTTTTGTCCCATTCAAATAGTTTGAAAACAGCTATTTTTAATTAAATCAAAGCTTATAATCCTAATGATTATGAACATTTAAAATTTAGAAATGGCCAGATTTCTATCTGCGGGCCCTAATGAATTAATATACCTAATATTATTAATTTTTTGTGATCTTGGCAAATCTTTGTAATTTTACCTCCTATGATTTTCCCCATACTTTCTCTCTGAAAAATAGTTGTCATACTTTTATGAAAACAAAATTTAAAGCAATACTTTACCACTATTTTCTTTTGCAAGTTTTTAGTGTCTTTAGCAGAGATTAGAAGAGTATTCATTTCAGAACTCACGACCTATTGTGGGATGGGTTTAGACAGCAGTGATGTGTTGCAAGACTTACCATTGCAACCCAAGTGGCATTTTCAAGAAAGGTCATTAATGGAGCAGTCTGTGACCGCTGAGGTGGCCAAGATTGCTTTGCCCCCGCCTTCTTTCTTGTCCATAAAATTCACTTATGTTTTCTTCATAACCCAAGGTCGTGTTGTGTGGCGTAGTTTTAAACATTAGATGTACCAGAAGTCACTTGGTAGGACTTTGAGCAACGTTTCCAGGCCCTGCCTTCTGCTTCTCTCCTTTGCCCTTCTTCCTGCTTGGCCGGTGGTCACCACACCTGGGTGGAGTGGAGTGCTATATTACAACAACCAAGGAGAGAGTTCACAGCTGAGGTAGCTGAACAGAAAGAAGAAAGCTAGATTCGGTGGCACCTCCAGCCCAGCCCTTGATGGCCCACCTCTAGACTTTTTGTAAATATGAGTGAAAATGAAAACAACTAGTTTGTTTGCACCATTCCTCTACGGGGTCTGTTCTTCATAGCAATTCGTAGTAAAATTAACAGGAATAATCTTCCTAGTACCTTTTCCTTGTAAAACTCAGCTGCCTTTTCCCCCTCCTTAGTAGTGCTGGGAATCCAACCCAGGGCCTTCCAGATGCTAGGCAAATACTACCACTGAGCTACATCCCCAGTCCACCCAGGTAACTTCTGATTGCTGTATAGTTTTAATTTGAGAAGAGGAACATGCAGCTCGTCTAGGAAACAAGAAATCCTATCTCCATCTTATATATGAATGATATATATATAATATATGTATATATACCTCATATGTATTGTATATAAATGTGATAATATATACACATATCACATATGTAAAATTATTGAGCTGTACATTACTGTACTGAAAGTATTTTATTTTGTGTATGCTATCCCTTTTTAATATAGTATTTTAATATAGTATTTAAATATACTATTGAAAATGATGGGATCTGATAATGTGAACATAGACATTGTAAAAGAGCTGGACAATTATTTTTAAGAGATTCAATATTCTTTTTGTTCTAAGTGCCTACTATATAGAGTACCTAAGATTACTGCCCATTTCTCTCTCTCTCTCTCTCTTTCTCTCTCTCTCTCTCTCTCTCTCTCTCTCACACACACACACACACACACACACACATACATGGGTGCTTGTATATTTATATATCTCCCTGTAACCATTCTACCAACATTCAAGGGTCTAGAATTATATATTACATTAGCCTTTACCTTCTCAATTTTTTTTTTTTGTCTTTTTGAAATAGGGTTTTGCTATGCAGTTCAGGCTGGCCTTGACCTCACTATGTAGCCCAGGCTGGCCTCAGACTCACAATGATCCTTCTGCCTCAGCCTCCCAAGTGCTGGGATTACAGGCCTGCGCAACTGTGCCCGGCTCAATACATTTTCCTTATATTTTTACTTTGCAGCTGTAACACCTGCCTTCCTTAGCAGAAACTAGCTTACTTCATGTATGAGGCCTAAATTTTGGGTGACTTTGGCTGTCACTCAAGTTTCTCATGCCTGTATGACTTGTCTGAATTCTAGCGTCTTAACTGATCCTCATAAACTCATGCGAAGGCTTGTTTTCACCTTGTATTCAACAGGAAAGTTATACTGGATAATTTCATGGGACACTTTCTCAAAAAAGTAAAACACAAAGGGCTGGCAAAGTAATTTGGTGGAGCAATGGCTCTGCACAGGTGAGGGCTTTGGTTCAACCCCCAGCACTGCAAAACAAGCAAAACAAATAACAACAAAACAAGACCCAGTAGAACTCCTTCCCCTCAGGGCTTGCACTGCACCAGCTCTCCAGAGTAGTGATGAAAAAACTCACAGACACCTTACTGCTCACAATGTCAGCACTGCGCGGATTTATGAAGCAACCGAGGATTAGAACAGCTACAGCAACAGAAGCATGGTTGGTAAAAATTCTTGCTTTGAAATATGAACCTTGAACAATAACAGAAAGGGAGACAGAGTTTTCTGTGAAAAATCACTGAGGCTTCTATACAAGAAAGACCATTTTCTTTTTCTTTTCTTTTTTTTTATTTTAAAAATAAAAGGAGGAAAACATTAACAGACATACAACATTTTACAACATATCACAAGCACAGTACAGACAATACGGAGTTACAAACAAAGTGGTAGGGAATTAACAATGCTTGTTGTATTACATACTGATATCTTCAAAGTGGCTTCTCATGAAGACAGATATAGA
>NW_004955429.1:23917326-23936731 GCF_000276665.1 Chinchilla lanigera
AATCATTTTCTGCATGTTATATTCTTCTATTGTGTTTCTTTTTTTGCATATGGTAAAAGTGATGTGAACTCATTAGTAGCTGTTTGGAAAGCAGGAGAATGTAAAATAAAGAACTCACTGACTTGTACTCCCATTTCTACAGATCTCTTTCCAATGCCTTTCCTTGCACTTCTTTTTGTGTTGGCAAACTTTCAGAATAAAGGGTGCCAAGTCAGCAATCCCTATTATATAACTGAACAAGTATGTATAATAGCAGCCACAAAAATAACTCAGACAGAAGTGATTGCATAATTAACACAATTGCACTCTGCTTTGATAAAGGGCAGAGATTTTACCAGCAGCTTTAGAAAATTGCCCCCATTCAGTAGTTCCAAATTATTTGTAAAGGATAGCACATTAGCGGATTAAATGAAATATTAAGACTGCATGTTTGCTTTCTAACGATTAATCAAGATCACCTGAGGTGAATACATAGTGTGACAAGGAGATGAATATGAATAACTCTGAAGCACATATATATGTATGTTAGGAACTCAGGGAAAGGTGGTGAGGGCCAAAAATGAAGACATTGGGTTCCTAAAGAATAAATGGGACGAGGAAGCAGAAAAAGAGATGAAGTATAAAAGAACATGAGATGGGATCATAAATATGTGACCAGATAACTTATAGTAAAATCCAGGACATTCTCAAGAGTGAAAATAGCATTCTTAATAGTTATACTGGACTTAGCACATGTGAGGCCCAGGGTTTAATCCCCAGCATTGAGAAAACAAAAGAAATAATTATAACAACAGCAACAAAACTTTATGTACATATGGTCACTTCAAATACAGAGAAATTCGGGAAATCTGGTCCCTTTGAAGAATAAACTTTTTAAAAAATAATTCTACAGCCCCAGTGGCTGCTGCTTCACACTGCATTGCTAAGGTCTTGGTGCCATCAACCTGCATTTTTCACTTGCCACTATTTACCTCTTCCTGCTTTTCACTGACAGAAGGAGGTGCAGTGGGCACCACTTGTCCTCCCTGAGCATTCTTTAAGGCAATGGCTTCTCCAGAGTCAGTGTGCACTGTGGATCAGGCCACGATCAGGTTTCGGTCATCCTGAGGGTGCATTAGCCTCACTCTATTTTAGGGTCCAGACTCTACTCTCAGAACTGCTGGTGGAAATCTGTGTTAATTGTTCTTTATTTTAAACCAGAAGCTTACATGCCGGACTCCATCCTTGCTTTTCTCTCTTACAATATATATCAGTGACATCACAGAAATCTTAAAAAGTGATTTTTTGCCAATGTATCTCTTAAGCTATATTTTCAAGTCAGTTTGGTGGGTGTGTTGTTCATACTGGTGAAACCAAAGCTTTCAAACCTCAGCTTACAAACCCTAACTTGCGAGCTATATACAAAGAGGGAGACCAAATTTTTTTTTCTGTTTTAAACGAGTCCTGAAGCAATGCTTCTGAGTCAACTTTCACCCTGGGAAGTTGATCTATGAGACTGGACTAGCTGATCACTGATAGCTGCAACCATAGAACTCTTAAAATTATTTTGGTACGGGGAATTTGCTGCTGACAAAAGACCCCTCTGCCACTTTTGGGGGCCAGCATGTGGCACTTGGTACCATCTCAACAGACTTATTGAGCCAATCCCTTCCTACTATTTCTCTCTCCCCAGTGGTCAGTGTCAAAATAGGACATAGGCCACCTGGAGTCCCTACCTCAAGATGCCTTAAAGAACTCAAGGTGCAGACTGAAAGGTATAGAACCTTGGAGGGGTTTCTGTGGTACTTCAGGATTTTTTTTTTTTTGCTCTTACTAACTTTCAGTGGGGGTGAGGTTGTGTCTTTGGTAGGGCTGGCAACAGACAGGGATAGGGTGCCCATCAAATTTCAGAGAGAAGGCTGAGGGTGTAACTCAGTGATAGAGCACTTATCTCCTGTATTAGGATTTGTGAAACTAGAGACTGTAGTATCTGGGAGCTCTCTGTGAGAATTTTTAATTTTTATATTTTCCTTTCAAGAATAACTTAGAAATAATATAAATACAGCCACTTTAAAAAATCAAGAGCTACCCTGAGATATTGTGTTTGTGTTTATGACTGAGTTATCAGAGAGCCATTCTACTTTAATCAGGGGCGAATGAGAAAAGAACCAAATGGTGCATTTATACTAAGCAAAGGCTACATACTATCATAACAAGCTGTATGAACAAATGGTTTAAATTAATTTACATGAAAAAAAGTGTTGGGAAATTGTCACCTCACGGTATCTGGTAGTAACCTGACCTTAATTGCATCAAATTCTTGGTACAACTGGTTACAAAAAACAATATCATGTGTTACATAAAATTAATACTTTTAATTAAAAACATATTGCATTTCCTGCCTGGCTTAAATTCAATTTATAGACTGGTATTTTTTGTAGCTATATAAGTACCATAAGCATAAGGAGTTTGTACCTGGTTGAATGTGTGAGCAGGAACGGTTAAGGAGGGTAAGCTTAGGGTCTGAATTTCCTGGACATTCGTGTTAGCACCCTTACTCACTTATGGGGTCACCTTGGGCACCTCTTTGTGCCACAGTTTCTTTATCACTGTGAAGGCAATGGTACCTACAATTAACTGAATACATTTAAATTATCAGAATAGTCCTTATATGTAAGTCAGCTTTTAGTTACTGCAACAAATGTGTGAGGTATTCATTTATAAAGAGGAAAGGGTTATTTTAGTTCAGTTTAAGAGGTTTCAGCCCATCATGGGTTGGCCCTTTTGCTTTCAGGGCAGTGATGGCACATGATGGCCAAGAGCATGTGGTTGACCAAAACCACTGGGAAGTGAAAAATAGCAGAAGAGAAAGGGACCCAGGTCCCACTGCCCCCTTAAGGCCACAGTCTTAATGACTCCAAGCCACCTGTTAGGCCTCTGCTTTTAAAATTTCCACCATCTACCAATAAAACCACCATAGGGGGCTGGGGATTTAGCTCAGCAGCAAAGCGCCTGCCTGGCAAGTGCAAGGCTGTGAGTTCAATTCCTGGTAACAGAAGAAAAACAACAACAACAAAAAAAAACCCTAAACCGCCATAGGGACCAAGCCTTGAATACTTGGGCCTCTGGGGCAGCATTTAAGATCCCATTCCAGGCTTAGCATACTCAATACTACAGTGGTAAAAGTAATATAGCTCAGTAATTTCAAACAAAAGCCCCAGTGTATGAGAGGGCTTCTCTACCAGGTAAATTGAAGTATGTAAAGTATTAGTAACATGTATATAGCACATTACATTTATGAAATGTGTTTTCTTATTCATTAGTCCATCATCTACCCTAAAAGCTAGGTACTATCTTACTAGTTTGAAGAAGTGACTAAAGCTTGCACAGTTGAAGTGATATACTTTCCATGAACATGTGGTAGTTTTTTCCTCACAGAGAATGAATGAATATTTTGTTACTGAATATTTTCCAAATTTCTTTTGGGTTGCTAGGAAACGCAGGGCTAATTCTGTACTTTAGTGAACATCAGTACTTGTGTAGGACTTATTGGTCTGGATATCTAGATTATATTTTCTCATTTGGTCTTGGTTTTTATTCTGATTTTTATTTTCCCTACTTCTGAAATTTTACATGTACTGTTTTATTATTTTGAATTCTAATAATTTGCTTCACATATATTTTGGAAAAATTTGAGCCATAAATAAGTAGACTGAATATGTTCACCAAACTAGTAAGATCCAGTTGTTAACCTGAGTTTCTGTTGGTTTCATAAGTCACATTTACTGAGCACCTAGTATGACTGTATTATCAGTTATTCCTGTCCTCATTTTTAGATGAAGCTACTGAAGCTCATAAACTTGTAAGCCTTTCCCAAGGTCAGTACATGTTCCAGTTCCTAGCCCTATAAATTGTTCTTAAAAACATGAACTTCCTCTCATTTCTGCGCTGTTGTTTAGGATTCAGGGACAGATCTAGGTGCACCACTCCTTCCCTCCCTATCCACTAAGTGAGCTTTTCCTCTATGGCTTTGCCAAAAACAAAATAACTATTCTCCCTCTTCCTGGCTAGCATGTCTGTCTCTTTACTTGGACCAATCTTATGGTTTTTCCAAGACTTGCAGACTGTTGCTCAGATTTGCCTCTGTCTGTATATTCCACGGCTATTCCAAACCTGTGATAGGATTCCTCCTTTAACTGCTAGTGAGTGGATGGGGAGGTGAAGTCACCTACCAAGTGGAGTATAGTAGAGCAGAAAGCCTGGGTTTAGCTTTTGCCATTGTGACATTTTATGCCATGAGGAGGCATAGGACATATCATTAAGTGAGATAGAATGATTGAGCAGACAACTAAATGATTGACTCTTATATTTCAATTTCCCTACCATCATTTTACACCAATCTTTATAGTATTTCCCAAATAGTGATACTTTCCAAATTTTATCATTCAATTATCAGAATTTTTGCCATATCATCTTATGATCATTATTATTATTTACTTAAATTTTCTCTAAATTATGGCTTTTTTCATAAGTATATTCTTTGACAGGGAGACTTTATATTGCTAGTATTAATGGAAGAACAATATCACTTACAACTAATTGAAGATAATATTAAAACCACATCTAATCACAGGACAAATATAGTCAATTCCTTGCTGACACAAGCTTTGGGAATTAGAAGTCCTATAGTTTATTTCTAATGGTTACATAAACTACAGGACAGAATGCAAGCAATATAACTTCCTGTCACATGTTTCCCATTTAGAAAGTCTTAAAACTATTTAACACATTCATTTATAGTCCATTATCTGTGAGGAAAAGAGGAGAGATTTTCTGTGCCAATTGCAGGAAGTAACTGGATACTATAAAGCATTAGATTATGGCATGAAGAAGCTAAGAGAGTTTAGAAACTACAAATAGAGAGTATCATATAGAGTTGACACCTTTGGTAACAGCTAGAAATTTTGATGAGCCCTCCTTACAGCTTTAGAGTAGTAAGATAGGTGAAGAAAAAGAAAAACATGGTAAGACCTTAAAGCACTGAGAAACTGTTCAGTGAGGTAGGGGTCACAACAGTGGAGAGACGGAGAGTAAGAAAACACGGCAGCGAATGCTCCCAGTGGTAAGATTACAAGTCCTGACTCCCATGCAAAATTCTGACGGTCAGTTCTGATGAATGTGTTGATTTTCAAAACATACATGCTACAAAGGCTTCTTTAGTTTCTCATGAGCTTATAAAATTGTACGTGGGTTGTTTACGCAGTAGCTATACGCGTGGATATTATTGGTCACTGAATGAGCAAAGAAAGACCCAAAAGTCTCTTAGGAAAAGTATAGATAATGGGACCTTTGTAAAGATAATTATTCAAGGATATTGAAAAATTATGTATTGTCCTCAAATGAGAATTATTTTATGAGAGCCCTGATTAAAATCCTGAGAATGATTATCAGTGATTCTTTCAATGATTCAGCTGCCAATAATGAAAAAAATGTAGCTCAATTTGGAGATGAGGGTAGTTGTAATTTATTTTGGAGAAATATATGGAGCAGAAATAAAAATTAACTGTTTAAAATTTAAAAAATGAAAACTACCAGATGTCTCAGTTGCTTTTCCTGTTGCTGAGACAAAATGCCCAACATCCAAAGTTAAAGGAGGAAGGTTCATTGGGCTCACACTTGGCAGAGGTTTCAGTCTTTAGTGGGCTGGCTCCAAGGCAGGGTGACGTGGCAGACAGCAACTGAGGAGGAACCATTCAGGGCAGGCAGAACGCAGCAAAGCAGTGAAGTAGCAAGCAGCAAGTGACAACATAGCTTGCTTTCTATCTCTTATATTCTACCCCTAAGGGGTAGCCAATCGTCAATTAAACCCTTATTTAAGGATTAAGGGGCACCTTTAATCCTAGCATCACACCATCAATCAATTCCAGCATCACAACACCTTAGATCCAGTCCCCTCAGAAAAGCCCCACCTATGACCACATGAAGCTTTGGGGGACATCTATGTACAAACCACAATGATGTGTATTGTAGTAGTTCTGTTCATTGGATTGAGAGTAAGGAGTGTTTACAAATAACTATAAAAGTAAATGGAAAAGCTGCACAGATGATTTTCACGGTGCACAAAAAGAACTTTCTTTAAATCAGTTGAGCAGGACTGAGGGTGTGAACAGGTGTGAAGACAGGAATGAGGTAAGAATAAGTGGAGTAAAACATCCATCTGAGCTCTTTATTGCAGAAATGCTGCTGTGACCATGGTCAGTAGCTGCACACCTTCATCAAGTGTGGATCTAGAGAACAGTTAAGTATTTATTATCTTAGAGTTAAATTGCTTCCTAGACAGCCAACTGGGAATTCAAAAATGTCTTTGTGATTAACATTTTAAAAAATCCTATGGAAAAGGAAAAGATATATAAATTTTATTTCTGTTCATTCTCTTCTCCAAAGAACACAAAGTTAATCCCTCCAACCCCACTAATTTAGGTCCAAAGTGTTCAATGTGCTTATTAGGCTCACATTATATGGAAGGGGCAGAGTCTTTGGGTTGTGAAGCTTTCAAAAATATCTCCTTCTTAAAACTAAAAGATGGGGTATGAGCTTCGCAATTCTGGCTAATTGAGTGTAATTAAATTAAACGTTTTTTGAAGAGGGTAGTTTAATCTTCTTGTCTCCTGCAGCTGCTCATCCACCGTGACTGGACCCCACTGCCTGCACAGGAGGAGTAGGCTGTGGACCTTCAAGTTGCCTGGAGGGTGAGTAGACGCTCAGTCAGGTAATTAACAAATCTAACTTGTCTTGGCGTATTTGTCTTTCCCTACAGTATTCATTGAAGCATGGAAGCTCCCTCGTATCTAGTTCTCAGAGAATGCTACCCACAGGGTCTGAGAGGTATCTGATTCAATGATACAACACTAAGGTTGGTCAAGGTGAGCTGGGACTAAGCAAAGCCATAATGAGGGAACATTCACAATTCTGTTCATTGCTGAGTATGTTAAGAAGTGATCTATAATATTTTTCTGTTGTTCCTGAAAACTTTTGGGTTTCCTTAATCCTCCTGCCACAGCCTCCTGAGTGCTGGGATTACAGGTGTGTGCCACCATGCCTGGCCAGTGTGGACTTTCATGATTAGCTTCTTTTACTCAACATTTTGTGAGATTCATGCATTTTTTTTTTGAGACAGAGTCTCTCTATGTAGTGTAGGCTTGGCTTGAACTCACTATGTAGCCCAGGCTGGCCTTGAACTCTTGCCAATCCTCCTGCCTCAGTCTCCCCAGTGCTGGGATTATAGGCATGCACTACCATCACCAGCCCACATGCGTATTATTGCATAGTTTAGTTCATTCATTACTGTATAATATTCCACTATGTGGATGTATTACAATTTATTTACTCTAATATTTGTGGATATCTGCACATAATTTTGAATTTTGCTGGAGAGACTTAGCCCAGGAAACTGGCTTTGAGATTCAGTGGAACTTTTTTAAAGGTTGGTTTAGAAGCAACATTATTGAGGAAGTCAATGACCAACTAGACAAAGAGACATACGTTAAGGAGAAGTTGTTATCCAAAGGTTAAGATTACTTTGAGTTTGTTAAGACTTCTCTAAAAGACAGTAGAGAGTACCATTTACATGTTGGAATTATGTCAGTATGTTCCAATCACAAACAAATATATGCCGCACATGCCTAAAGACAAATTTGTATCTCTTCATAAATAAGGTTATATATGCCCTAGAATTTCATAAATTGCAGGGTCTACTATACATCATCACTACCCTGAAAAAGTCAGAGACGGTCACTGTGTTTCTCTAAGGAGAACACCAAGAACTTTGTAGCATGGACAAAGTATTGATAACTCTTTAGAGTGTACCCTTGCCTTTGTAGTTAGCCCCCAATAGCCTGTGATTCTGATGTAAAAAGCTGCACAAAAAAGGAGCAGTTTAGGTACTGTGCAGGGACCCCTTCTCACACAGCTATGTGGCAGTGTGGCTGATCGTGGTGAGTGACTAGAGGGAAATTAACTGTGAAGCCCAGGCAGGGATTCCACCGCTGCACTGGCACCTCGACCAGAATCAGAGCTAAAGAGTCGCCCTGCAAGACTTGGTGAGACTGGCACTGAGCAGCAACCAAGTGGCTGCAGGAAGCTCAGGGAGTTAAGTTCTGGTCAGACTTTCCATTTCCTTTCCTATTTGAACTGTGGAAGCAGGATTGAGCTTTTGCTTTTTAAGCCCTTAGTTTTTTGGCAAAAAGGCTTCAGATGGAATTATTGGCATTTGTTTTTTCTTCTTTTTCTTTTCTTCCTCTGTTATCATTCCCTTTAAAATCTGAGACGAGAAGATAAATACATATTGGCTGTTCATCAGAAGAGAAGTGGTTGGAATTTGGACCAAAAAGACTAGTGAGAGAGAGAGAGAGAGAGAGAGAGAGAGAGAGAGAGAGCCTTATTTCTTGTTATTCTTTTGTCTTTTAATTTTTTTTCCTTGAGACAGGGTCTCACTATGCAGTTCAGGCTGGCCTTGAACTCACTGTATAGTCCAGGTCAGGCTTGAACTCAGTGGTGATCCTCCTGCCTCAGCTTCTGAGTGCGGGGACTACAGACATGTGCCACCACACCTGGCTCATGTTATTTCTTTTACCCTGATGTGCAAAGTTATGTTACATGGGTTGTAACCCCTTCTGATGTGGATTTGAGCCCCATGGAGTAACATGGGAGCTAGAACGCTTTCTCCCACAGCTCAGGGTCCAGCTTACTTCTATGAATCGGTAGAAAGGGGCAAGCAAAGAACAGAATCTGGGTGTGCCCTGGCCAGCAGGAGTGGCATTGCCTAGCAGTTGTCCACCACATAGTTTGCAAGTGTTTTCAAGTTCCAGCTCCTGTTTGCCACACTAGCTTCATTGCTCACCACTCCCTCCTCTCTGGATTCCAGCCATACTGAATTACTTGCAGTTCTAATGTAGAATGTGCTACAGTCATTTCATATCCCTTGAGGATCCTAGGTTCCTCTTGCTGGTGTCTGAAATCCTCTAGCCTGGAGGCAGGGACTCTCTGGATAAAGAGTCCCTGCATACCTGAATGTATATTTGAATAATCCCTGCTCTGTATTCCTTATGTTGCAGAATGAAAAAGATGAGAGAGACCAGTGGAGGAAAAAGAGGATTCATTTCCATGATTTTAGATGTGCACTAACTCAGCCAACCTTATGTCCAAAGTGCTGGGTCTTAGAACAAAAGAAAGATTCTAGTTTTATGCATCTGCTGGAGGTGGTGGTCTTTAGAAACTGTGCGGGGAGGCAAGTGAGGGCACAGAAGCAAGAAAAAAGTTAATCACTTAGCCTTGAAAGGAGACGGAGCCTTACAAGATGACATGAACTCTGCTTGCAGGACACAGCTGTCAATCTTATCTGTACCAGAACAAGAAGTTATAGCTAGAGGAGAGGGGGGACTCAGCGGGGACTGCCCTTGAAGTCACACTTCTCTTGTAGCCAGGAGGTACTGCATCCTGCCTACTGGGGTAGCCTGTTTATCTTTGGGGGGATGTGCTGACAGTGAGCAGGTAATCAGAGCATCTGCTTGCCACGCCACAGACTACCGTAGAGCTCTGGACCTCTCAGAGCACTTACCACACTTGTGATTATTTGGGGTTGGTCTTTGCCTTGAAGCTTGTGAAAGCAATGATCGTCTTATTCACCACTCTGGTTTTAGGCTTACCATGGTACCTAGAACAGGACACGTATTCAGTAAATGTTCTGACCGAATTCCCTCATGCCCAGAGTGGGGTTTGTCTTTCCACTGTGTACCCCACACAGCTGGTTTCACTCTGGTGCCCAAACTCTTCTCATCTGCTTTGCTACCTAGAAAAACAGTGACTTTCCTGGCTATGTTCTGTGGTTGAACAGCCACAAAGATGCCGATTTTGATCACCTGAAAGAGCAGATTTTGATTACCTGAACCATTGCCTGTAATCTCAAAATGATGAAATCCTGACAAACAACCGTGTGATTCTTTTTAAGGTTGAAGATGACACTTGATAAGAGACTTGGTCTGATCAAGGGAATTTTAAACTTAGTACTGAGAGAGAGAGAGAAGATAATTAATGAGTAGTAGCTACTATTATGCAGGACCAGGTGCTGCCCTAGATGCTGTGTACACATGAGCCGATGTAACCCTTGTAATGAACTCGGGAGTTGGGGATTATTATTCCACAACTGTATTAAAGATGATTAGTCTGCGTCATCTCGATAACTTGCCCAAGAACAAGATGCTGAGCTAGGCTTCAAACTGGGTGGTCTGGCTCTTGGGTCTTTGCTTGTAACCTCAGTGCTATTCTGTTTTTCAAAATTGGAAAGCTTAATGCTCTGGGGAAAATATTATGTGACAGAGACAGAAAAATGACCTTTTCTCAGTTTATCTTTATTTGTATTAGTATATGTTTTCAGCACATAATTTTTATGTTCCTGGTGTGGAATTGGTACATGTACATAATGTCTGTTTCTCAGTTTAAAGTAACAACAAAAACAAAATTGGTCAGGTGAGGATTGACCTCAAATGTCAAAATACCAAAATATAAGGTAGGAGTAATAATAAAACGAACTTTAAATTTAGCATGCAAAACTCCAGTAGACCCTCTTATTTTCAATTTTCAATTCCTTTCCTATCAATGATTGTGTACATATCCATAAACATGACAGAAATAGTTTTCAGTTCTGCCTTTTTAATGTAACATTGTCATATCCACTTAATTATATTGCTATACACTTGTCAAGACAATGACACTCTATTCTTGTTTTCATTTACACTTTTTATTAACTTGATGAAGATTTTCCCCATATGTGCTTACAAGTTGTATATTTAGTATGTAAATAGCCTCCACATACTGTTTCCATTGGTCTACAATTGATCTTAACTATTTTCTTATAAATTTATTTACTTTTATAATATAAATATCATATATTAACTCTTTGGACAAAATTCTATTTTCTGTGGCTTTGCACTGTTTAAATGCATGTTATATATATAAAGTATTCATTTTTGAGTAAAGTATGAGGATAGGTCCAAGTTATATTTTCAAATCATATAATTAGAATTTCTTCAATGTTACTTTTGTTTTTTTCACTTGTAATCTCTCTTTATAGCTGGAGATCTCTAAAAATTATAGATTTGATTTGGTAGGAATACATAGGTAGAGCCAGGCATGGTGGCACATGCCTGTAATCCCAGCACTTGGGAGAGGCAGGAGGATTGCTGAGAGTTTGAAGCCAGCCTGGGCTGCAAAGTGAGTTCAATGCCAGCATGAACTGCTCAGTGGAATCCTGTCTGAAAAAGAAAAACAACAACACAAGATGCATAATCAAAATGTGGTAATAAATACATGCCTTGTGAACAACATACTATCAGACCTAGAAGATTAGAAAGGAGAATGCCAATGTATTTGTTCACTTGTTCTAGAAACCTACATAGAGTACCTACTGTACTCCAGGCACTACTTTAGGTGCATGGGATGCACTGAGAAACAAAGAAAAAATCTTGACTCTATAAAGTTTACATTCCCTTAGAGGGAGTAAGACAAAATAAACAAGCAAATACAAAACTTTGTAAATAATGAGAAGGATAGGAGAAAATAAAACAGTTCAGAATTAGAAAGTGTCAGATTGGCTGTAAGGATTGCAATTTTAAGAAAGCTGTCTGGAAAGAGTTCATTATGGAGGAAAGCAAAGGCAAGTGATAGCTGATGGAAGAACATACCAGATACAGGAAACACCAAATGCAAGGCCCTGGGGTAGGAACTTGCTTGTATTTGAGGAGGAACAAGGAGGCCAGAGTACTCAGAGTGGAGTTGAGTCACAAGATTAGGGCATGGCAAATTTTCTAGACAATGCATGGCATTTCAATCATACAGAGCTGGCAAAGAGGCTGGACAAGGAGAGTGACCAGTCAGTCATGGAGAACAGTCACTTCACAGCGATGATACCTGCACAGAACAGCTGCCTATGGTCAGGATCTGATGTCAGAAGAAGATGTGAAAGATAGTGGCTATTGACTTTGCCACCACTGCCCTCTTATTCTTGCAGTGGCTCACCCTCTGTGCAGGACATGTCTTCTCTTCAAAATGCTTTACCTTGAACATTTTTTTCCTCCCCATCTTCTTCCTCTTCCTCTTCCTTTTCCTCCTCCTCCTCTTCCTTTTCTTCTTCTTCTCCTCCTCCTTTTCCTCCTCCTCCTCCTCCTTCTCCTTCTTGTCCTCCTTCTCCTCTTCTTCCTCCTCCTCCTTCTTCTTCACCTTTTTTAAAATCTTAAATTAAAAAATTTCTACATTCATCAGCTGTCTTGCCTAGTTCCTTGAATAGGACAGCAAGAGCCTTGAAAGACTGCTGACTACCGTGCCATCAGATAGCAGAGTGAGAAAGGAAAGATCAAGAGAGATGGAGTGTGTGCATATTGTATAGATTCACAGAGCTGAAAAAGATGATTTAACTAAGTATTTTAGTGATGTTTCTCATTGCTAAGAAAAAATGTCTGACACCCAAAGTTAAAGAAGGAAAGGTTTATTTCAGTTCAGAGGTTGTAGAGGTTTCAGTCCCTGGCTCCAGGGTAGTTGACAGGGGAGCATCCCAGAGAAGAAATAGACCATGGCAAGCAGGCAAGAGACAGTGAAGCAGCAAGCAGCAGCAGTAGCAGGTCTGCCTTCTTTCTTTCCTTTTATATTCCATCCAGTCTACAAACCTATTGATTGGTGCCATCCACACCCTGGGTGGGGTACCCTTAACCCCAGCATCACAGCCTTAACCCACATTCACACAGCCTATTCCAGTTATCTTCAAAATTCCCCAACTAGGCCAGCATGAGGCTTTGGGAGACATCTATATACAATCCATAACACTAAGGATCTGCAAATTGGAGCTAGAAACACAGAGATCCATGAATTAAGACAAAGGAGAGAGAAACTAGCTGACACTATTGTGGGACATTATGCCAACTGCCAGGATGGATGCAGTATGTGTCACGCTCCCAAGTGGATTCCAGGGTCCTGCATAGGTGAGGACATGGGCTTTGGAGCTATGCATCTGGTCAGAATTTTGTCAGAGATCTCAGAAAAGATGCCATAATTTCCCAAGCCTCAGCTCTATTACCTGTAAAATATATAAGTGAATGTTCATGCCCACCAGATGTAAAATAGGCCCAATACCTATGTTGGAGCAGTCTTTAGTCAGAATGAAGAGATGTTATTATAAGCTACCTGGTGTTCTGCAAGGTCTGTAATCAAATCTGCTTTGGTTAGTATTTCTCCTATCTGTTCTTAAGGACAAGACATTGCTACAGTGTCCTCTCGAATGACATTTAAAAATCTACTCCCAGAAACACTTGAAATAATCTGTGTTTGCTTTTGATATTGAAGATGTTTACCATCCTCTTTCTCCTAGTTTTCATGAAGGCTTTTTTTTTTTTTGTCTTTTTGAAACAGGGTCTCATTATGCAGTTCAGGCTGGTTTTGAACTCACTTGTAGCCCAGGCTGGCCTCGAACTCACAACGATCTTGATCCTGAGTGCTGGGATTACAGGCATGTGCTGCCACGCCTGGCTCATGAAGGCTTTTTAATCATATTCATTTTAAAATGATGTTCCTAGATCAGTGGGTACAAAGTAAGGTCTCATTCCTTTTATATTCAAAATGTAACAATGCTGAACCACTGTACTAGTTCAGCAAGGTCTGACCTTTGTAAAACAAGATTTTTTGATTTCTAAAGCTCTTGTTTTTCAAAAGTTCCTTTTTCTGTTTTTAACTCTCTTAATTAACTGTTCTTGTCTTTCTCCTTTTACCATAAGACTATCTCATGTTCACAGCCTGGAATATGGCCTCATGTACCTTTTCCATATTCATATATTTATTTATAAATATACATATAAACATGTAATTTTGTTTCATGCATCTTACGTAAATGGGATTATACACATTTCTATGACATTTACTTTCTCCACTCAATTATTACCACGTGGCAGCATATCAACACTGCTTAGTTTCACCCATTCAGTCCCCTTGATAAGCAAACAAAACCAAAGCAAAACATGACTCTTGTTTTATGTCTCCAAAAGAGCTCCATAAAACAATTTGGGGAAATAAAGCTAAAGGACTCCTTATGTAAATTTTTGAAAGCAGAATTCTGTTCAAAGGGATACTTACTGTTGCTATTGCTTGCAGCAGAACATATCTAACAACTTCCGAGTGAAACTTCTTCAGATTCATATCTTAACAAAACAGGACAACAAAAATAGAGCCCTATACTCACCAGGCATCCTGTACCTGGTGTATTAAACAGTTCTGGGCAAGGACTCAAGCAATCATCTTGATGTAGGACACTGGGACTGCTGGGATCCAACTGGGATTTTTCTCATTGCTCGTAAGTGGATGGTGTCTGCCATCAGATTTCAGAAGTACATGAAAGAAAACTGATGCTCTAGCATTAACAGACCGGACCCAGTGGAATAGAACATACTGGGCAGTAGTATAGGTGGAAAGGATCAAAATCTGTTATACACATGTGCAAATATGCCAGAAAAGAAGCCTAGTATTCTGTACAACTAAATGAAAAAAAAAAGTATGGGAAATTACCAGTAATACATATTAGGTGTGTACTTAAATTTGTAGTCAGTTCCACAAATTTCCCTAACATGAGAAAGAGAAAAGTGGTGGTAGAAACCAAGGCAGTTTTAGAAAATTTCAGGGTTGACATTTCCAAATAGTGTAAGCAGTTATTAAATAAGTAATATAATCTCAAGCTCTATTAACAGATGTGTACTGTCTAGATATGAGAGAGTAACAGGGTCTCCGCACTTCCTTTTGTGATCAGTCCAGTTTGCAGTTCAGAGGTAGTTGGTACATTTTGAGAGGCATGTTGAAAACCCTCCTCCAGGGAGGGTAATTATAGAGTATTGGACTATAATTTCACTTAACTAGGCCCATCTTAAAGTTCTCATTATTTTTTCAAAAAGGAAAAAAAATCTGAAATACATTTTAAAATTTCAGCATGTACTCATTTTGAGGGGGGAAGTACATGAGACCTGAATAATGTTTTGTTGTTGTTGTTGTTGTTGTTTTGTTTTCTTGAGACAAGATCTCACTGTAGTTGAGGCTGGCCTTGAAATCACTGTGTAGCTCAACCTTGCCTTGAACTCAGAGGGATCCCCCTGGCTCAGCGTTCTGAGTGCTGGGACTACAGACGTGCACCACCACACTTGGCCTGAGAGCTGAATAATTTGTTCTTAGTGACCTCAAATACTTTCCAAAACTGATTACCATTGTCAATTTCTCGCTACTGTTTTTATTAACTTCTTGTTTTGTGGACCACATTAGACCAATAAACAACTTATAAGTAGGAAACCTTTCTTTGGCTGATAGTTTCAGTCCATGGTAGCTTGCTGTATAGCTTTTGGGCCTGTAGTAAAGCAGACATCATAGTAGGAGAGCATGGTAGAGAAAAATTCCCACTTCATGGCAGCCAAAGTCGGTGAAGAGGAGAATGAGGAAGGGAAGAAGAAAAAGGGAAGAGAAGGGAAGGGAAAATACAAGGGAATTGGGCCAGGATGCCAATATTTCCTTCAAGGGTAAGCTCCCATTGACCTACCTTCCTGTAACTAGGCCCATCCTAAAGATTCTACCATCTCCAAGTAGCACTAAGTGTTGACAACTAAGTCCTTAATACGTGGGCCTTTGGATGATACTTATCTGAACTATGCAGGCATGTTCATTTCCCCTTTTGGGGACTACGATCTTTTTTGGTTATGTCACATATGCCACTGTCTATAATATGAATTCAATAAGCACTGTTGGGGCATTTTCTAAATTCTGGATGCCAAATGGAAAAGATAAATCATGAGATAATATCTGACAATAATGTGGCCAAAAGAACAATGGAGATTATTTCTCTTCCATATAATAATCCAAGTTACAGAGTTCAGGTGAGTGGGACAGCTTAGTGACCAAGGATCCTTTGAGTTTGTGACCGCATCATCCCTATGATCCTGCTGCTATTTGCGTGACTGAGTCTTGGTCACAGCCATGTCTGGACTCCTGTCCATGGGAAAGGACAAAAGGAAAGGGAAAATGTAACCACTTCTAAGACAGAAACTCAGACGTAGTGGCTATTACTAATGTTCACATTCTGTTGCTGAGAAGCAAGTCACCATCAAGTGGGTTATGTAGCTGGAAGTAAGGCTTGGAAATGAAGCCTAAAGCTTATGCCCAGCAAAGAGGATGATGAATGTGAGGGAACCACGACCTGCTTTCAGCTTTCTATGTAACACGCTCTGTGCTCAGAAGTCTTGCCTGCTCCTCTCCATTAGTCCAGGACACCTGTCTCCTCCAAACTCATCTTAAACTTCATTCCTTCCAGAAATCTTTGTATTTTTTTTGAGACAGGGTCTCACTATTCAGTTCAGGCTGGTCTTGAACTTACTATGTAGCCCAGGCTAGCCTCAAACTCATGACTGTCCTGCCTTATCCTCTCAAGTGCTGGGATTACAGGCATGTGCCACGACACTTAGCTCCAGAAATCATTTTATAATTTAGGAAGACAACCCTGCTCTGCAAATCTATACTAATGAAAATTTTAAAAGAGAAACAGATATTTACAGTTCTAAATAACTAAAAAGTTCTATAAAATTATATGACTATGAATTTCATTTTATTCTACAGCTTTAACTCAATAAATATTGTTAATAATTACTGTGTGCTAGGCACTATGTTGACAGCAAAAAATAGGTGATAGGAGTAGAGATACAGTTCCTACTCTCATAGAATTTACAGACCAGTGGGGAAGACAGATACTATTATATATAAGATTGTTATTAAATTCACATTTAATAATATTAAATGTTCATTAAATGATAAATATAAATTAGTTAAAAGTGGAAGTATGCATTGTGATAGTTTATATGCAGGAATACAAGGTACCCTAAGAAAATATAAGGAAGTTTCTGTTATACATTGGGCATTTGAACAAGGCATGGTGAATATGAGTTAATGTATTATTTAAAAGGTGGAATTAAATCTCCCTTGAATCTCTTTTTCTCAACTAAATCCAAAAAGTGCAAGAAAGGTGAGAATAGTTCTACAGGTATGATACAGGAGGGCGTCTTAAGAGCCCTTGTCTGGGGAAGAGACTGGAGGCTGATGGAGTAAGAGACGGGAACAGGTCCAGGGAGGGAGGGTACGCACACTCCCACTGTTTCCAAATGCTGCTGGCTGTCACACAAAAGATGGTCTGTTTGTCTAACTCCCAAGGATAAGACTAGAGACAATTAGAGGGAACCAAAGACAAAAAGATTGCATATCAATTAAGAACAACAGACTGTAATACTCCAACAGATAGAGCTTCAAAAAGAAGACTTTATTAGATGGTTAGCTTCTGTCACCAGAACCATTCAACTGGGGTGGGGAGGTCAGGTACACTGGGGAAGAAATTCTTGAACAAAGTTGAAAGCTTAGTAACATAATTACGTAAATCCTTCCTAAGACTTTTATGATTTTTACTCATTCATCACTGATAGAGCAAAACTATTATAACTAGGTGTGTGGTAAACATTGAATATGAAAATATTGAAGAATTATCACTACTGTGTTTTAAAAATGAATCTGTTTTGCTTACAGTTTAGAAAGGATCACTCAACAGAGTTGAATTACTGGTAAGTTGCTGTGGAGTGATCAGAATCATCTTCTACTGTTTCTGAGGTACCAGATCATCACCCACTCTGCATGGTTTGGACAGAAGTGTAAAACTTGGAAATTAATGACAAAAGAAATTGCAGAAACTCCATAAACACATGGAACTTAAATAACACCCTGCTGAACAACCAATAGGTCACAGATGAAATTAAAGAAGAAACTAAACATTATTTACAATCAAATGAAAATGCAGATACAAGTTACCCAAATCTGTGGGATGCAATGAAAGCACTCCTCCAAGGACAATTTATATAAGTGAATTGCACATCAGCAAAACAGAATGAGCACAAACAAACTTATGCTGCAACTCAAGCTTTAGAAAAAGAAGAGCAAGTCAAGTGCAAGTACATCAGGCCAATTCATCTGTGACCCACTGGTTGTTCAGGAGGGTGTTATTTAAGTTCCATGTTTTTATGGAGTTTTTGCAATTTCTTTTGTCATTGATTTCCAATTTCATTGCACCACGGTCCAATAAGTGTGCATGGGATAATTTCAATTCCTTTGCATTTACTTAACATGTTTTATGTGCTAGCATATGGTCTATTTTAGAGAACGTCCCATGTGCAGCTGAGAAGAATGTGTATTCTGACGCTGTTGGGTGGAACATTCTGTAAAGGTCTACTAAGTCATTTGTTCACGTTTGGTTTAGTTCTGTTATTTCTTTGATGATTTTTTTGTCCAGCTGATCTATCTCTTTGTGACAATGGAGTGTTAAAATCCCCTGTTGTCATTGTTACTGCTTATTTGATCTGTTAAAATTTGTCTTATATGGCTGGGTGTGGCTGTATTTGGTGCATATATATTATTGATTCGTATCTTTCTCTTGCAGTTTTCCCCTAACAAGTTGTAGTGACCTATTTTTTTTATCTCTTTTGATCATCTTTGGCTTGACGTTCACACTGTCTGCAAACAGAATAGCTACACCCTCTTTTTTCTGGGTTCCTGTCACATGGAGTATTGTTTTCCATCCTTTGATTTTCAGTCTATGAATTTCCTTTTGAATTAAATGTGTTTCTTGTACACAGCATATGGTTGGATTTTGCTTCTTGATCCACTCTGCCAGTCGGCTTCTTTTGATCATTGAATTGAGACTGTTTATATAAATCATTATTAGTGATATGTACTGGCTTATCCTAGATATTGTATTTTCCTGCTGTTGGTTCCCTAGTTTCCCCCTTCATTTAATTGTTTGCTCTGGTTGTTGCTTCCTTTCTACTGTTTTTCTTGGAATTGTGGTCATTTTTATCTCTTTCTACAATCTCTTAGTACTCTTTGTAGGGTTGGTTTTGCGCTCATGAGTTTCTTCAGTTGTTCTTTATGATGGAAATATTTTCTTTCTTCATTAATTTTGAAAGGAGTTTTGGAAGGGTGCATCAATATGGGTTGGAAGGAATATTTTTTTCTTTCAAGACCTGAAATACTTCACTCCAAGCACTTTTTAACTTGATGGTGTGTGTGGAGAAATCTGCCATGATTCTAATGGGCTTTCCTGGGTAGGTGATCTGTTTCTTTTCTCTAACAGCTTTTAATATCCTGTTCTTGTCCTGAATTCTGGGAACATGATCACTGTATGTGTGGTGTAGATTTTGGGTTAGGGTTTAGGGTTTAGTGGTCAGGGTTTATAGGGGTCAGGTTTTATAGGGTTAGGGTCAGGGTCAGGGTCAGGGTCAGGGTCAGGGTTAGACAGGGTCAGGGTCAGGGTCAGGGTCAGGGT
>NW_004955430.1:0-5850 GCF_000276665.1 Chinchilla lanigera
TTTTTTTGGTCTTTTTGAGACAGGGTCTCACTATGTAGCTCAGGCTGGTCTTGAACTAACTTCATACCCTGGGCTGGTCTCCAACACACAATGATCCTCCTGCCTCCGTCTCCTGAGTGCTGGGATTACAGGTATATGCCACCACACCCGGCTCATATCTTAATTTTTATTATTTCTTCTGATTTTTTTTTAACTTGTAAATAATCATAATTGTAAATCTTTTGCACTTTTGGTCTTTCAACATTAGTTTGAGGACACTGCTGGTATAAATGCTTGGTGTTTTCACAAATAAGTAAGATTTTTCAACTATACTTCTGAGCTTCTTCTATTTCTGTAATGAAACATTGGATTACAAAAAATTTAAAAATTCCCCAAACTTTTGCTTAAACTACCCTGATATTTGACTAGGAAGACAACACTATTTGCTGTGTTGTTTTAATTTGTAAGAAAGTAGCTTGATTTGTTTGCACACAAAAGGATACCTACTGTCAAAACCAAAGATTATAAAACCATGCTAGATGGTTATTTTAGGACTAATACTGAGAAGCTACAGTGATTGGAGAGTGTTCATTTAGTTTAGAAACCAGCTGTTCTTTACAAGCAGTTTGACCCTCTCTAACTTGACAGGACAAGGTGGCCCAGTTCAACCTTCTTTCCTCTGTGTACGTTTATTTATCCCATATAATATCCCAGCAACTCTGCTGGGCATACGTAGATGACAGTAACCACGCCAACATCTGTAAACTGAGAGAGGTTTCCCTTTAATGGTATGACATATATGTCAACTATCCACTTGGAGACGATTGTATTGATCAAACCAGGATGCATGTTCACAGCTGCTGCAGTATTGCTCCAAAGAGAGAAGTTCGGGCAGCACATTTATGGAGCTTATGCTTTGTGCTAGGTAATTTCAAAGCATATATTGCAAGACAAAAAACTGTCGAGAGTGTAAAACAAAATAACTCTGCATTGGTGGTTTAGAGAATACATGGTCTTGGGATAAGCCCTGATAAATTAGTTGATCACTTTGCTAAATAAACTACTATATTTTGTTCATAGTTGTTTGTTCCAGGAACAAGTATTTTCCAGAGTAGGTAGCTAAGTTGTTTATGTTTATTGCCAGTAATAATGAATATAGTAATAAAACATATCCCCAGTTTCAGAGCTTGCACAGAGGGACAAATAATTGCTTTAGATGTCACAATTCAGTGAGCTTGAATTCCTAAGATGTAGTCAGAAGGAGGATTCAAATAATAGGCAAAATTCATGCCCTATTAAATGAAAGAGAAGGAAGTTTTTCTTCCTTGCTACTGTTATTTTAAAGGAATTAGATAAATATGAGGAAATTTCTTTTGTTATTCTACAATTCTATTTGGGAATACACATTAAAAAGCACTTTTTTCCTACTAAAGCCTTCTAATGAATGCCATTTTTAAGCCTTTTGCAGTTGCAACTGTTTATGCTAAATTTGCAGACATGGATGTTTTCACTGAAGTCTTCAATACCTGTGCTGCAGAGGGTTGGGCTGGGCTACCTATTGTCCAGGCACATAGGCCATGACTCTCTCTTAAATACTTGTATGTAATTGGACCTGAATGAGCTAAAATTCCTAGACTCATTCCAGTGGGATTCCAAGCACTACATCTTGCTTTTCCTAGATTTGTGTTACTCACATTATTTGACATGGCTGGGCTAAAGCCCTGACTGTGAAGACATTTCCTGTTATTGCTATTGTTGTTACAGATGTAGTTCTGTTAAAGTTCCTGTCTGTTTCCATAAAATTCAACCATTGTAAACATAACTGAAGTGCAGATGGGAACATGGAGGTGGTGTTGAGATTTTGGACTTGGGGATTTAATGGCAATCACAAGAGAACCACCACTAGTCCTCAAAGACTTAGTAGTCTAGAAGTGAACAGCATGTTGAACCAAGGATGAGATGCAGTAGAGTTTTTTTTCATGCTGGAAATGAACCCAGGATCTTGCACATGCTAAACGAAAACTCTACCAATAACTACATCCCAGCCCTGTAAGTTTGTGTTAGATCTCTGGTACGTGATGTAAAAGAAAGTTATTTAGTGTAATGAAAACATATAACCGTGGTAATACAGCAGTTTAAGAAAGGTTTATGTGAAGAAATGAGGGCTGAATGGAAAGTGGAAGGAACCTAGGAGGGCGGAAGGTATAGAAGCTGGCAAAGCAGCGTGTACAAAGTGAAGAAGGGGAGGTGTGTGAACACCGGGGACGAAGGAAGTTGACTCCAGGCCTCACCCAGTGCTGCCAAAATGTAATCTGTTGTGGTTGTGTTCTGCACATTGTCTTCTTTAAATATGAATCATTTTAATAAAGACTGTGCAAGTGCCTTAATATTTAATCTACATAAAGATGAGATACTTTGATTAATTTCTGTAAATGTTTCAGAGTATTACTTTCTATGATTTTAAATATTTGTGAAGGTTCTTTCAACGCGTCCTTCAGAAAGACTGAACTCTCCCGGCTCCACACTTGGCAAGAGGAACAGTGCTTTCACATTAAATAAACAAACCTGGGATTTAGGAGGAACCATTATGTTAATTGCTGCCTTGAAATGGTGATTTACTGTCATTTTGTTTATTGACAGTGACTACAATCACACCAGCGGTGTAATCACCTTAAAGAATAGTGAGGCTTTTCTTTTAAACAGAAGAATGATGCTTCTAATTTAATAACGTTTCTTCTAAAAGGGAATTGGATAGTTATTCAAGAAAATAGGAAGTTTTTATTTTACCCTGTGCTTTTGTAGCACATTAGAGAAATCCCCAAATCTCTAAATCTTCATTTTCCATCTCACGGAAAGGCTGTTGAGATAAAATTGATGATCTAAGCAAATTATTCCCTACCATTGATGTACTCTTTATAGAAATCTTGCATTTTGAGTATAGTGCTATAATATCCTCAGTCTAATGTGTGTAGTTTTTACTTAATCCACTGTCTACTTTGTTAGAGAAATAGTGAGCAGATTAGCTACATATAGGCAAGTCAGTTAAATTCAGACAGAATTCTTAGCCCCAGGTTAGAGTGTCTCAAAGGCCCAATGCAAGGGAGGCTACTTGATTTATCATCATTGTCCATGGTCTGCTTTTGTTGGTGGAAGATGGATGGAGCTCTAAAATTCTCAAAATTACTGCATGCATTTGCACGTGGGAAGGGGGAAGGAGGGCCCACCCAATTGCTAGCGAGGCATTTGCCATTAGAGATCATCTGTCTGGATTTCTAGATCCATTTCCCTTTCTACTGAATTTAGGGATTATAACTACATATAATTGTACTGCACCTGTTCCTGCGACCTTAGGCTCAGATTCTATGACAGTGGCCACACGCTGGTGTCCTCATCCTTAGTAAAGTTCAGAACTTCAGACTATTACTTGGTTAGATTTGGGGGTCCTTGCTTTGGCCTCAGGATTTGATGAGTTCACACTGTGGAAGCGGCAAGAAAAGAAGAACAGAGACTCCTTACCCCTCACTGTATCCCAGATGGACCCAAACATGCGTGCCTATCCTGAAGGGCGGCAATTGTGCTTAAATATCATCTGGCAGATTCTGCCTTGTGTGGGAGTTAATGGTGTAAATGCCATTCACCTCTCTGGGACAGTTAGGGTAGAATTTCAACCTGAGTGGATTCGGGGTCCACTTTGAGGATTGGAACAGCATCCTCTCAGGGTGTGTGTGTGTGTGTGTGTGTCTGTGCGTGTGTGTGCATGTGATGGAGGCGTGGCCTTAGGCTCTATGTCTCGTCTTACACTCTTCCATGCTCTGCTTCCTGGCTGCCAAGAACTAAGCAGCTTTGCTCTGCCACCCCCTCTTCCATGATGTGTCTGCCTCGGAGCTCGCAGATCACGGGCTGAAACACGAGCAAATTAAACTCTTCTCTTGTAAATTCTAGGTGTTGGCTTCCTTTAAGCAATTTCCTTCCTTTTCACAATATCTGTTGTACCTTTTGGGTTTCATTTACTCTTTCAGGTTCTTATACTAGGGAGACAATACAATGTTTACACATGAGGGTCTGATTTATTTTACTTATGAGTATGGTCTCTAGTTGCATCCACTTACCTACAAAAGCCTCACTTTTATCTTTTTTATAGCTGAGATATATTTCATTGTATAAAAACAACACATCTTTTTTTATCCATTCCTCAGTTGATGGGTATTTGGGTTGTTTTTAAGATTTAGCTATGGCACATTGTGCTGCTATGAACACGGATGCACATATATCGCTGTGGCATGATGTTTTCTGATTCTTCTGGGAAAATACCCAGAAGGGGAATAGCTGGGTTCAGTGGGACCTGTAATTCTAGTTTTGTGAGGAATCTCCACACTGATTTCTATAGTAATTGCACCAGTCTACACTCTCACCAGCAGTGGAAAAGCATTGCTTTTCCCCCACAGCCTCTCCAACATTTGTTATTGGTTGATTTCTTGATGACAGCCATTCTTTCTGGGGTGAGATGGAATCTCAGTGTTGTTTTAATTTGCATTTCTACAACTGGGATGAGGGAAAGGAGAAAAAGACAGGAGGAAAGGAAAAAATGTATATAGAAGGGTAGCTGGGAAGATTGTGCTGATGTCTACTGGTTTATTGAAAGGAACAATTAATGCTTAATTTTTTTTACCAGTTTTGCGTGCTTGTATCTGGTAATCTGAAAACTAATTTGAAGACAACAGTATGCAACATAACAACCACTGATGAATTCCTACCATCTTGTTTAGTGAAGCTCTGTATCATTTCCAAGGTTTTTAAAAATTATTTTTAATTCTCATTAATGGTTTGATCAGTCTTGCATTCTTACATCTGGTAATCTGAGCAACTTCATGGAAGATAACAATATGTAATATAACAATCACTGTTAATTCCTATCATTTTGTTTTGAAACTCTGTGTCATTTTTATTGTTTTTATGTTATTTTGTTTTTGTATATGTTGTTATTTTGTTATTGTTTTTCATTCTTTTTAAAATAAAAAAAGAAAAATAAATACATTGTAGGTGGGGCTGGGGATTTAGCTCAGCGGCAAAAGTGCCTGCCTGGCAAGCACAAGGTCGTGAGTTCGGTTCCCGGTACCAGAGGGAAAAAAAAAAAAAAATACATTGTAGGTGCAGACTCATTGAAAGCAAGGTTGCAATCTTTACATTTTTATAACTTTCAGAGAACTAAGCATGTGCTAGACCATCAGGGAGTGGACTGGAATGTGGGCTGCACTACCACCGTGTGTGGACCTGGGGCCATGCTGCCTGGCTCCTGATCTCACCCATGCTATTTGGTAGCCTTTAGGATCTTGGACCAGTCTTCTGAGCCTCAGTTTCCTCACTGAATTGTTGTGAAGATGTAATCAAGCAGTGTGAATAAAGTACTCAGTAGTAAACCTGGAGAAATGGGCAAGAATTTAGAATGTATGTAGAACTTTCCTCTTGCTCTACTCTTTTATGTATTTAAAGATATTACTTGAGTATGAGCTTTAAGTGAGGAATTATGCAGTGTTGAGAGTTCAAAAATGAATGATAAATGTTCATAACCTGAAAGGGAAGCATAAATCCCAGCCATGAGGCTCTTTGTGGCCTACTGCAGTTTCCTGTGAAAGGAAGCGATGAAGTGACTTTCATGGTAAAAGAGAGCAGATATACTATAAAACCAGTGTGATTTTACCTTGATATTTACTGATAAATTGATAGTTCATAGAGACCTGGATTCTATTTTTTTTTTCTTTTTTCTTTTTGGTCTTTTTAAGACAGGATCTCCCTATGCACTTCAGGCTGACCTTGAGCTTACTTTGTAGCTGAGGCTGGTCTCAAACTCAAAGGATCCTCCTGCCTCAGCCT
>NW_004955430.1:6095-21422 GCF_000276665.1 Chinchilla lanigera
CTCTTATCAGAGGTGCTGATAGGAAAGAATATAAGCTAAGATCTTGCTTCCTTATTTTCTCTTTGCTTATGTGTGCAGATACACTATCAGTGACCTCAAAGGAGAGCTAGAGAATGTAGCTCCCAAACACCAACCGTTTGCTGTATCATTCCATAGATTCTTGGCAATAGACCTCATGTAGGAAATCATATATAAGACTCATTTTGTTGATATCAGTAGAAGGTTCTGCCCTCTTAGTTTGATACTTTCAAAATTTGTTTTTTCAAGTCCTTTCTGTGTCTTGTTGAAAGATTGTTATTAGTACAGTCTGCTGTGCAACATGCTTCAATAGCAAGCTGTGGCTTTCTCCAGGAGGGTAACATTCTTCCCAGTGTTCCACCGCGCAGCTCCCTGGAGTTTTTCTCCTCAAGCCTTCGTTCCCTTCTCTCCTGTGTCCCGTACACTTTGAAATGGCCAAAGCTGAACTAATCCGCAAAGTTCAATATAGAGCTGTGCTTTGAACCGTGGCCCATTTTAATTTGAACTTTTTCCTAGCTAATTTTTTTGCTGGAGAATCGTTCCACTTGCCTTTTAATAGGGGTCATTCTGTGAACAATATTTCACAAACAGTTACAGATTTCAAAGCTTGGCATTTGTATGGTAACTCATAGTCCAAGTGCTGGATGCTTTTACGTCCATTGTGAGTTCCGCTGCTTATTCTCTCAAAGAGGAAATCGCTTCCCTAGTCCCATATTGCAGATGAGGAGGGTGAGGCAAATGCCTGGGCTGAGGAGAATGTGGGTTCTGTTTCACAGAGATAGAACTGTCACCCCGTGCAGGCAAGATGCTCACTCAAAGTAACTTGCACCCAAATTGGAACTGGATATTTCGGACCAAGGTGAGCCTCACTGCAATGGACGACAGAGAGCCAAGGGGGCCACGCAAGGAAAGGCCGGCAAGAACAGCGTTGTGTCTGACGCTTGGCTTCGCCCTCCTTTTCCTGCATTCGCCGGCCTTCTTAGCTTCCCCACCTGGTCCCCATGGGCCTGAAGGACGTGGGCTCCTGGGCCACCAAGCTCTATCACCTGAGCTCAGTGCCTCAGTGGAGGTAAGCTTATCCCTTGAATTCTATTTCCAAGTTCTCTAGACCGAGAGTCATCAGTCATGCCGGTGGAGCTGAGACTGATTGACACCCCTGGATGACTTCAGTGCTGCTTCGGTACAGGGCTGGTGGGAGGGCCACTTTCAAAGAAGTGCTGCGGGCCCGGACGACAAAGACGTCTTGTAGCAAGCCCATGAGTCATCGTTAACTAATAGTGAGGTCAAAGTATTTGTTCATGAATAGGTACCCTTCGGGCGGGGGATGTAGCTCAGTGGCACAAACGCCTGCCTGGCAAGCACAGGGTCCTGAGTTTGATTCCCGGTACCATAAATAAATAAATAAATAAATAAATACGTAACTTCCCTTTATTATAATTTGCAATAACAATTTTTTTGCAAGTCTATTTCTCTCTTGAAGTTCATGTATCATTTTGTGGGGCTTTTTCCTAAACTCTTGATTCATTTTAATGCATTTTGTTTGTCTTTTCCACTAGCTGTGAGTTTCTTGAGGAGAGTGACCTTATGTTATTCCACCTTCAGCTTCTAAATACTTGGCGTAGGGGCTGGGGATTTAGCTCAGCAGCAAAAGCGCCTGCCTGGCAAGCGCAAGGTCATGAGTTCGGTTCCCAGTACCGGAGAAAAACCAAAATAAATACTTGGCGTAACTCTAGTGTATCTTTTTTTTATTTTAAAGAGAATAAAAACTTTAAAAACATTAAAAATGATACAGAATTTCAAAACAAGATGATAGGAAATCAATAATGGTTATTATATTGCATATTGGTATCTTCAAAGTAGGCTTTTCAGATTACCAGATGAAAGCATACAAAACTGGTCAAAAAATTAAGAAAAGAAATTCAGCATTAACTGTTCCTGTCCATAAACCAACAGACATTAGTAGTACAATTGCCTTAGCTGTCTTGTGTGTATATATATTTTCCCCTTCCTTCTTTCTTTCTTGAGGCTTTTATAGGTAAATGGATGCAACTAGAGACTGTACTCATAAGTGAAGTAAATCAGACCCACATGTGTAAACATCATATTGTTTCCCTAGTGTAAAAAACTGAAAGACTAAACAAAATCCAAAAAGGAAATAGATATTGTGAAAAGGAAAGAAACTGCTCAAAAGGAAAGAACAACTGGGGTGAGAGAAAGGAGAAATGCTTCTGTATTTTAAGTGTTTAGTAAATGCTGATTGAATGAAATAGATAAAAGATTGTCCGTATTAGAAGATATTTCACAGGGTTCCCAAGTTTGTGAAATCTGTTTTGTGTGGGTCATTATAAATGGTTGAAAAATATCTGCCTAAGGTGATGGGCAAAATCAGCTTCAGTGTTAACATAACAAGGTCAGAGCTCTGTCAGGAAACACCAGGATTCCCTACAGGAGCAGCCAGTGACTGAGGGAAGGGCTGCTGCTCATCCCTAGAGAACTCTGTTTCCAGTGGCAGGAGCTTCTAGATTTCAAATGAGTGGGCAGTGAAATTCCAGCAATTGAATACACAACTAGAGATTTCAATGAGTGCAAGAGGGGTAAAACTGAAAATGTCTTGAGTGTCTACAGTTACATATGCTCTTTTTCACTTGTAGGTTTCATCCTGGAAGTAGTTCATGCTTGTCTACTCTGGTAGCTTTCTAAACGTAGTGACGCGAAGAACAAAAATATATGGTTTAGTAGATGTGGAGGTCAGCGGTGTGAAGTGGCCTGCATTAGGCTAAAATCAAGGTTTCATTAAGGTTGTGTTCCTTTGGGGAGCTTCTAGGAAGTAATCTTACTTGTCTTCTCCACCTTTTGGAAGCGTGGCTCACTGGCCCCATCCCTAACCTCAAAGCCGGCGAGGGCTGGGTCAGGCGCTTTCTACTCACCAGTTTCCTTCTGTTCCGCCTCCCTCTTTAAGGACACTGTTGTAGTTTTGACCTAAAATTTCCTCCAAATTCATGTGTGTAGAACATGATCGGCTCATCAGGGTGCCGTCCTCATCAGTGGGTTCATCTCACTAGCTCAGTGCACCCTTAGGAGGTGGGGTCTGGTGGGGGTGTGGTGGGTCCTGAGAGGGAGCATGACCAGGACGGGTCTCTGTACTTCTGGGCTGCCATAGTTTGAACACCTTTTTCTTTGCCATGTCCCTCTGCTCCCCTGCTTCTGCCTTGGAGCCAGCTGACTGCAGACTGAAACTGTGAGCTAAAATAAACCTCTCCTTCTTCAAGTTGTGAGCATCAGGTATTGTTCTGAGCACCAGGAAAGTGACTAAGACAGACACTTGTGACTGCCGTGCGCCCATCACTGTGGGACCCTTGTGCTTATATTTGATCCCACCTACACAGTCCTGGTTAATTTATCCACTTTAAAGTCTGTGACTAGCAGCCTTCATGCTCATGCCCTGTTGCCATAAAGGTAGCATAGTCAAAGGTTCAAGCATTAGGATGTGTACATCTTTCAGTAGGTATTACTTTAACCGCTATGCCTACTGGGGACATCATCACATACTATGCAGGATACAAAGGTGAGCAATATATAGTTATTATAGTCAAGGAGGCTTATTGCCTAATGAAAAATCAACATCAGATAACCTTCAAAATATCTGGTAGCAACTTCTCTATTTCAGAATCTTCATCACCATTTATTTAACCAATGTCCATCCTCTCGGTCTGAATGTGGCATTCTCATGCCATGTTTCCTAGCTTTAAAGTTTTAGGGTTGCAATTATTAAGCACCTAATATGTGTCAAAATGTATAATCAGTACGCTAGGACTTACAGCTCGGAATAAGATATCACCTTTTGAATATGTAAATGAATATAAAATGTAAATGAATTATGAGATAAAATATTCACCTAAAATTGGTAGTAATTTAATCTGAGAATGAGAAGTAAAATTCGCAAATTATCCCCAAGCCACGTTTTACATCCTAAATCTAAATACTGTAAGTTACAGGGCCTTATATATAAGAATATTATGCTAAATACTTTAAAATTTAGACTCATTTTCAAGGAGTTAAGGAAACAGAGTGTTAATGGCAGAGAAGCTTTTTAAATTTACTTTCTTTGCCCATTTAGACTTCAAGGACATGTTTGAAGATCTATGAATGATATCCATAGTTTGCATTTAAATTTGAAGGTTATTTATTAAGTGACATTTTCACTGAGATACAAAATCTACCTCCTGGTTAGTGATTGTGTGAAGTCATTTTTAGTACATGTGAGAGAGCAGTGAATCAGAATATTTATGGTTTAGCACTTTTTAAAATGTCCTTCAAATATGGGTGCATATAATAGCCTCATAGAATAGCAAGTCCAGATTTTACAGAACACAGGCTGAATATCACACAGCATGGATAAATGACTTTGTACTTGTATGTTCATGATGGTTGACAATCTAGAAAAAATATTATATCAAAAAGTAATTGTTTAAGAACAAGTCCTAGGTCACATTTTTTATTTTAATGAAGTTGACCATTAGTAGATCTTTAAATATTTGAAGTGAATGAGTCAATTAATGATATTTCAGGTAGGAAAGCACTCAGTAGTTAAAAGTTAGTTAAATCCTTTCACTTTTTCACTTTTTCAACTGATATTTGTACAGTTAAAGGGCTGGTGTTATGAGGCCCATGGAGACATATGATAAATATGAGTGCATCTTGGAAAGAATTTTACTTAAATATTTGAGGGAACAAAGTTAAATATTTTATCTCTTGAGCAATTAAAATATTTTATGTTATAACACAAACGTATTACCAAGAATCTTATTCATATAGCATTTTAATATTATTTTTCATCTTAGTTTTAACAAGTTTTTAATATTTTTTTACATGGTATAATAAAATCAAATAGCCTCACAAACTTTGTTATTGAAGAAAGAAAGCAAAACACCTACAATATCTTTCTTCCCTTTTATTCATTTTGTTTTAGTGGGTCATGTTAGTATTTAGGTCTGTATCTCTAAATACACTGGGGTGTGTTTATCCTGATAGTTTTTTTTAATCAAGTGTTTTCTCTTGATTTTGACCTGTGAGTGGAGGACTTGACTGTCCTATTGTACATGTTCTATTTGCATTCTCTCTCTATGGGACTATAGTTTTACTGTGAATTTGATGAAGTCAGTACTAAATGTGTTAGCAATTATGTGTCTATTTCAATGTCATTTGAAGCTACACCATGGAGTAGACTACCACATGGTTCCTATCCTGCCTGACCATTGTTGTCTTTGTTTATGATAATCTTGTTTTATAATCTGTTTGGTTTTGTAAACGTTTACCACTGTTCAGCTCTGGAGTTTCACTCATTGTCAGAATATGTCCAGGCTGTTCACATTTGAGCAATATCCTGCCAGTTCCACTTTCCTGAAGAGCCCTCCCGCCTGGAGCCTTGCTTCAGCTATTAACAGTGTTCTCCGTGCCCAGCGCCCTTCCTTCGCTCCCCGTAGGAACAGAGCTGAGCGCACTGACCAGGGTGCTGCACGGCAGTGTCCAGCTATGAGTGGGACGTGGCATCTGGGGATCGGACTGCAGCTTTTTCATTAGTTTTCATTTGGAGGGCGTTGCTTTGTTGAGATATATGTGCTATTACAGTTACTCATTTAAAATATTCAATTTAATAATTCTCACTTTGGTAGTGGGTGTTTTTCTTCTGAGACAGGGTCTCACTTTGTAGTGCAGGCTGGACTTGAACTCACTGTGTAACCCAGGCTTGCCTCGAGCTCATGGTGATCCTCCCGCCTCAGCCTCCCTAGTGCTGTGATTACAGATGTGGGCCACTATTCCTGGATACCTCTCCCTTTGAAAAAAAATAGTTTTGAGTATATTCATTGAGTTGTGTGAGCATCACCAATGTTAATTTTAGACCATGTTATCACTTCCAAAAGAATCCCCATCCTCATTGGAAATCACTGAATTTCTCATTAGACCCCTCCACCCATTCTTAGGCTCCTCTAATCTACTTTCTGTCTCTATATATTGGCTTGTTCTCCATATGTTAAGTAAATAGAATACATAGTACATAAGGTCTTTTATGATTGGCTTCTTTCATCAGCACAATATTTTCAAGTTTCAACCACTTTGCAATATGCATCCGTCCTTTATTTCTTATTGCTAACGCTATTCCATTGTATGGACAAAACACATCTGGTTTATCATTTCATCAGCTGATGGTCGTATGAGATGTTTCCCCTCTTGGGTCTTATACATGATCCTGACATGAACATTCCTGTGTAAGTATTTTGTGGTTCTGTTTTCATTTCACTGTAACCCTAGGAGCAGAATTGCTGGGTGACATGGTAGCCACTGGAAGAACTACTAGAATGTTTTGCAAATAATAAGTACCACTTCAGCAGCATATGAGAGTTCAGATTTCTTCCCAATATTATAGACATTCATTAACTATGTTTTTAGTTGTAGCCATTCTCGTGGGTGTGAGTGGTATCGCATGGTGGTTTAATGTGCTTTACTCTGAGGGCTGATGATGTTGAGCAGCTTCTCATGTGCTTTTGGACATGTGTGTATCTTGTTTGGAGAACATCGGTTTAGCTACTTTGCCCATTTTTTAAAGAACCAGGCTATCTATTAGTAAATTGTAAGAGTTCTTTATATGTCCAGGTGCAGGTCCCTTCTTAGACACAATTTATATGTAATTTTCCCATTTAAAAAACGTCGTGTGTATGTGTGAGAGGGTGGTACCATGCAGTGAAGCCAGGGCCCTCCTAGTAAGTTATATCCTAGCCCTTTTATATTTTTATTTTGAGACAGGGTCTTGTGAAGTCAATAAATTGTCCAGGGTGGGCTCAAACTTGCATCCTGCAACCTCAGCCCCCCACTGTGCTGGAATTACCAGTGTGTGCCATGTGTCCAACTCCTTTTCACTTTCTTGCTAATTTGCTTTGAAACATAAACTGTTTCTGATGAAGTTCAATTTATCTGTATTTTTCTTATTTATTTATTTATTTTTTTTTGGTTTTTCTCCGGTACTGGGAACCGAACTCACGACCTTGCGCTTGCCAGGCAGGCGCTTTGCCGCTGAGCTAAATCCCCAGCCCCTGTATTTTTCTTTGTTGTTACTAAGGCTTATGATTTTTGTGTTACACCTACTATCATCTAATTCATGCTCTTTTTTTCCCTTGAAAATGTATATATGTTTTAAGTTTATAGTTTGAACTCTTACCTTTAGATTTTTGATCCATTTTGATCCATTTTGAGTTTTGTATCTGGTCTGCAAACTATGTTTCATTGTGTGTGTGTGTGTGTGTGTGTGTGAATGTGCACCTGCTTGAGAACAATTAAAAAATTTTATTTATTTAATATTTTGTCAATGCTCAAGTGCACTTCCTGTTTTGCAGAATATGTCCATGTGTGTTATTCACTTGCAGAGTATGCTGTTTCACTACCATTGTGTGCGTCACTGGAAGTATTTGGAAAAGAGTATTGTACAAACTTTAGTAGATTGGCTCCAAAAAAGAGGGCTTTGGGAGACAGAGTTTGTGTTGAAATCATCCACCGAGCTATGCAGAGGGCACATGTGTAAGCTAAGAGGGATCGCTAGGCCATGCTGTGGCACTGTGGGTGATATCACCTCTATGCATATGAAAATTAGTTCCTTGGAACACTATAAATCTTTTTGCAAACAGTATGTATTCTTTTCATGATAAAGCACAAATACATAATCAATATATAAAAAGATGTGCAGGATATCTATGGAATTAAAATGCTGAGGGGGAATTTAAGCAAAAAAAAATTTAGAAAAGAGTGATAATGAAAAGAAAAAGATTGAGGTATACTAGGTTAGATGAAAATGGAACTTCTTCAAAGTTTCTTTGGCAATTCCTTAAGTGGCCCTTGATGCATACATGGTTTTGTTATATTGTAGGTACTTCAAAAACAGAGAACCACCTAAGTAAAAGAAGGGAGAAGGGGCTGGGGATTTAGCTCAGTGGCACAGCACCTGCCCGGCAAGTGCAAGGTCGTGAGTTCGATCTCTGGTACCAGGGGGAAAAAAAAAAAAAAAAGAAGGGAGAAATGAGGAGTGGAACCAACTGGGCTTTGAAGCCATGTTAGTAACAGCTTTGCAGGGACTTTTAAATGGTTCACCTGCAGTTTTAGTGATTTTCTATTAACTTAGTGTCTAGTAACAGATTTGTTAGTGTTATGTGGACCAAGTGAGATGGTAGAGCCTTCGTCTTCCGGTGGTACAGTGTCGTGTGTACTGCGGAGATTTTCAAATTTATTATTAAATTAAATATCCCTTATAATAATCCCCCACCAAGATTTGTTTTTGTGTTTGTTTTGTTTTTTTCTACCCACCGAATTTTTAAAAAATGTGTAGTGCTGGCTGAGTAATTGGTAGAGAGGCTTTGTTAGTGAGCGGCTAAATGTATTGAAAATCCTTTACCAATTGACTCTGTCAGTCTCTGATTTTGATTTTGCTGCCTTTTCATGCCCATATATGGAAGTATTATATTTGCCCACGAGGGTGTCACTTCCATGTGGAGTAGTCCTTTGAGAACATTTTCTCACAAAAATTTAAGGATTGAAAAGGAAGATCAGGTGGAAGTTTAGGTGGAAGGATTTCTCTTTGGATCTGCCTCTAATATGTACCCCCCACACTTTGAAAAATCGAGAGCAAATTGTAGGGCATAGGCTATTGCTGGTATTCTTAGACTACCATCTCAGGACAGGGCAAGTTTAATTTCAACAAATCAAACTACTTAAATGAAAAATATTTAGGATAATTGGAAAAGTTCAGATAATAAATCTATAATGACTTTAATTTGAAAAAAAATACTTTCACTTTCTCTAGACCAGTTTTCTAGAAGCCTCTAAATAAATCGAGTGTGATAGTCCAGACTATAAATGTACGACATGTTTGAATTGTTGAAGGATGTGTCTGAACTAGGCACATTACTTAGTGCATACATAATTGACATAAAACAACAGCAAATTTTGTTTGCCGTGCACTAAATTTTGTTAAATACGTACAGTGATGCAATTTAAGCTGTAGAATAGCTCTATCACTTCAGAGAGTTCCTCCACAGCCTTTTGTATGCAATGTCCTGCCTACCCTCCTGCCCTCAGATCTCCGCTTATCTGCTTTCTGTCACTATAGATTAGGTCTGGCTTCTCTGAAGTTTTGTATAAATAGAACCACGCAGCATGCACCGTTTTAAGTCCAGCTTCTTTTCTCATTCTTCTTATTGCATCTATCAGCAGTTCATTCTTTTTCATTGCTTAGTATTACTGTTATATGATTATTCCAGCATTTGTTTATGTGGTCATCAGATAATGGACATTTGAGTTTTTATTTTATGCTTTCATGGCAAAAGCTGTAATGATTTTTACAGAGAAATCTACTTAGGAAATACATTTGTATTTCTCTTGAGTAAATACCCAATGGTAGAATCACTGAGTCACATGATATCTTTATTAACTACATAGGAAATCTTCAACTTTTTTTCTAATACTTATATCAATTTATACTTCAAGAATACCAAACTAAAACTTACCTTAGTATACTGGTGACTTCCAAGCTAACGTTGTTTATGGTGGTAAAGCTTTTCATAATTATATAGTTGTGCTATAACAGTAGGTGATTTGTAGTTGCTCAGTGAATCTCCAGAATTTTAAACCCACTATGAGTCCTTGCACATGTCACAGACCCTTAGATATAAAGATCTTTAGGGTAAAATCTTCAGTAAAGTCTATCTGTTGTGTACAGCTCCTTTTTCCTGCTGTCCTGACCTGTTGCAGAATATTGGAGTAGATAGCTATGTGCCAGAAACAAGAACAATTGCTCTTGATATGAGCAGCAGAGTTCTGTGTAACCAACAGGGATGCTTAGATTAGTCATGACAGGCAGTGAGGCAAGTTGCAACCTGACCTCAGTTTGGGGTGGGCTGCACGTGCTTCATGAACCCAAGATAAGGCAGGTAACTCACGTAGCCTGACCTTGAGGACCTAAACAGGACTGTATCTTTTCTCTTTTTTTCTTTTCTTTCTCTCTTTATTTCTTTCCAAAAGTATACAAGGGAGATCTTCAAAACATGTGGTGCATCTCAAATGATTATGGGTAGTTCAATATGTGTCCCCAAAATGTCATCTTTAGGTTTCATTTTATAAACTTGGGGACAATTTAAGATGGAAGATTTTAAAAGGTTGACTCTTCTGCAAATGTAAGTTAAAGAATAAAGAGACAAGCTGTCAGACTCCATTTTATTATATGGAGAGACAGTGAACAAATATCCCATCTAACAACTGCAGCTCTTCTCTGTGATAAGTTATTTTACGCTAAAGTGAAAATTTAAATATACTTTTACAGATAAAAGCAAACCCAGTGGAGGCTGGGTGTAGTAGTGCATGCCTATAATTCCAGCACTCGGGAGGCTGAGGCAGGAGGATCACCATCAGTTTGAAGCCAGGCTGGGCTACTCAGTGAGTTCAAGGCCAACCTGAAATGCATAGCAAGAACAAGTCTCAAGAAAAAAGGAGACTTCAATGATTCTAACATAATAATGTCAGTGTAGTTGTTAGGCTCAAAATATTATGTTTGCCCTTAATTTTAAATTTTGCTTATAAAGCTTTATAACTCTTATCTATTAACATTTTATACAAATCTGATTTCTTAGACAATTACGGTTGGGAAAAATAGCTGTTCTCTGACTGTTCTTTATGTTTTGAAGTGTTTGGTATCCAGATAAGATTGTAATAGTCAAACCTATTGCACTTCAATACCAGTATAGCTGACCTCCTGAGGGTTCAACAACTGAGGCTAAATAGGATAACTGGGCTAAGAAGACAGCCACTATTGGACTCTGGCTCTCCAAGGTCAACCGGGACCCAGATCATGAGGAGACCTCTCCATGGGAATCTGCAACTTGGGGGAGTCACCCAACCTCCTCAGCAGGGAGACTGTTAGAATCCAGAGGACAGGAGTCAACCACTGTACTAAAAAAAACAGGAGGGTTACCACAGAGGGCAGTGTGTCCCATGCTTTCATGGGAAGCCACATGGCCAAGCAAAATTATGACCCATTCTGGCAGAAGACAGTGAGAGAGGAGCAAAGAGGTTCTGGATCTAGCTCCCAAAGTAGCCCCTGACAAGCCCTACCTGATCTTGATATATACATATATATAATGAGAGACTGATTATTTTTTAATATAACACTCACTTAAACTTGGTCCTAAACACCAAGTTTTATCAGAAAAGTATAACCAAAAAGATATAAAAAGTAATAGTAATATAGGCTAAATATACAAAGAGGGCTCCAATTACAGCCGTGACCTCCCACTGACAGTCTCCAGCTACACCTGTAATATCATCATAGTGAAGCTAAAAAGCCATGGAAACAGCTATAGAATGTCAGCAAAAATGCTTAAATTACTTAGCTGAAATTGTCCTTTACAGCTACAGAGCTCTCAATCTTCTCACAACTGAAATTGGAAGAACTTTCATACTCATAGATAAAACTAAAACCATGCCTGTAATCTCAGCACTCAGAAGGCTGAGGCAGGATGATTGTCCTGAATTCTAGGCCAACTTGGGCTACATAAGCGAGTTTAAGACCAGCCTGCACTACATAGTAAGTCCTTGCCTCAAAAGAAAAAAAAGTTGCTTTTATGTTAATTAGTCTAAAATAGCCAGAAATACAATAGAAAATCTAACTGATTGTGTCCCTAAGATCTACCAGAAATTACAGAAATGCCTCTGTTCACAGATGCTTCTTTTTGCTAACAGTTCAGCTCTCCAGCAGAAGCATTTGTCAGAATTTTGCTTCTGCTCACTGGAGGAACATAACCATGCAACCTCCCCCATACGAACGTGAAGGCAGCTATCCTCCCCAGATTCCTGGGACACGTCAAGTGTGTGAACCAAGGTACCACTGTATCTGGGCTGTGGGGATCCTGGGTAGGGATGTGAAACTGAAAGGCCAATGCTTCCTATCAGCCTTAAAACTACAGATGTGAAGCAAAAAAGCCTAGGGTGGGTGCTTCTCATGGTTTCTACCTAAAGCCCCTTGACAGAGTCATGTGGGGCCTCTGACTGCTGCGGGGCAACGCCCCTCTCGGCTGGCAGCAGCCAGACTGACACACAGGTGTTCACCTCCATGGCAGTTAGGGATATGGCTGAGGGGGATAGAGACCAGAAGACAGACAGACAATAGTAGCTAGCAGAGGGACTGGAGTAAACTAGAATAAGCCCTGGGAAAACTAGAACACAAAGGGCAAGAGCCCCTTGGGCCTGAGGAAGCTAGAGGGAGGGGAGGCAGGGGAGCAGGGGCAGTCTTCTCTCCTAAAGTCAGACGAGTTAAAAAAAATAGCGGCTGACTGTTTCAGAGGCAAAGGGCCTGGGTATACTGAGATATGCCCCGGGAAACTGGGGTTGCAAGGAAACTATTCCTCCTGGCATCAGAAGCCGGGCTAAAAGTGGCAACAGCCTTGTGTCATTGTCACACACCCACCAAAATAATTCACCAAGCTTTGTACGTAAACCCTGAACTTGTGAACCTCCCCCATGACTCCCCTTGGAGTCTCTCTCATTCAGCACGAGCTTTTCTTTGTTCTTTCTAATAAACTATACTGCTCTGTTTCCCATTGCTGTCCTGTCAGGCTATTCTTCATTGTCCTTAGGACAAGAGCCCAGAGGGAGAAAACTGGTGACAGTAGGAGACTCAGAAAGGAAGACCCCTAAAACAGGAAATGCTGTGTCTTATCATACTCAGCCTGGTGAATTGGATACTCATAGAGAAATTTGATTAGAGAACAAAAGATTGAGATCTAAAGATATTAGAATTTAATAAGGCCTGTGTGGTCATATTCTTTGTGTCTCTGTACCTTTAAAGATAAGAATTTCCTTATCTCCAGATATAAGGAGGGTCTCCCAGGAATGCAGGTTTTGTTACTGTCTTATTTACTTTTCTCTGTTGCTGAGACAAAATATCTGATACCCAAAGATAAAGGAGAAAAGGTTTATTTAGCTCACAGTTTGTAGAGGTTTTATCCTTAATTTGCTTGTTCCAATGCAGGCTGGCTTGGTGGAGGTGCTTCCCACAGCAGAACCAGTTCATGGCTAGGAGAAGACAGGAAAAGCAAGCAAGGAAAAGAAGACAAACCTCTTTCTGTCCTTTATATTGTATCCAGTCTACTCGGACTTGGGTAGTGCTAAACCAATCAGTAGACTGATTTAGTAGCCACCCATTCTTAATCCTAGTATTACACCAGGAATCATTCAGATACTCTGGATTCAGCCACCTCTGAAAAACTCCCACCTATGACTGCATGAGGCTTTGGGGGGACACCTGGACACAAGCCATAGCAGTTACCTACTTCAGAGGAACATTAGAGAATTCTTTCATGGTATGGTTCAGGGGAAAATCTTAGGAGGAGAGCAGAGACCTTGCTTCTGCTATTTCCTCAAATCCAAGGTGCCCTGTTTGGGGGTAGTATGTCTTGAACCCCATCAATACTACATATATCAGGCAGGCACTTTTGCTAATTCAAGACTACCATTAATCTTCTCATGTTAGTTTCCCTTGCTGGTCATCTTCATCTGGAGAGCATTGGACATGAAGCTGGTTTCTTTTCTGTGTGTCTCTAAGCTTGTTCTTGCTTCAATCCTGAGGACAGCAGGGTGTCTTCCGTATGCATAGCCTGTCTTCCTAAAAGTGGCCGTGTTTGAGACAGAACTTTCTCATCAGGAAGGCTCCTCACTGGGGTCACTGTATTGTATTTTCTTATTCTAACATTCACATTTTTTCACATGTCCTATATCAGAATTAGTATGCTCTTTTCAGTGGGTGCTATGATGGAATGTGGAGTACGTATGTGACTTTTGGTTTCCTTTTCTCCTCGGCCTTGTACATAAAAAGTGGTCTAAAATAATTTGATTAGAACTCATCTCAGTTCTAGTAGCCTTTATTTTTTAAAAAACTTGTGTTAAGTCTAAAAGCCCTAATAATCATTTTTCTTCTCAGTTTGGTGCCTATTCACTTGTTCAAAGTTTCCAAGCTTCTAAGTAATAGTTAATATACCAGGTTTCTTGGAGGAAGGAAAATAACTCTTGTGTTTTACACTTTGTCTCTCCTGACACCACATTTTATTTTTTTAGGGGAGAGAGAAGTCTCCCGCAGTGGCAGCAATCCAGTAACAGAGGTTTTTAAATATCTCACTGTGTTACCCACTAGTTTGCCGGAGTCATCATATTTAATTGGCACACCCTGAAGTGTGAACCAACCTCCCCTACCCTCAAAGTCCCTTAGAGCTGGTAGGATGTTTTTGCTAGGCCTTCCAGAAGAACATTTACATTTTTTTTTTCTCAAGCAACTTGCAGTAGTTAGGTACACAGGATCCAAACCTGATATTCGCAGATGTTTAATGCTATTTCAAAGACTGCCTTACCTTAAAACTAATCCTTTCCTGCGTTGTGGAAACTGAAGAACTTCAGCCTGTGTTCCTACTCTAGTCTATTCTTGTTCATTTTAATGTCCTGGAGGTACCTGGTGCTAAGTCCTCTGATGACATTGGTGTCTACCACCGCTGTCTCCCAGTGCCTCAGCTTCACCTCTTCTCAAAGTCTCCTTGTGTCTTCCTGCTGTCTCAGGAAGTTCCCTGAGTGGGTATAGTTGACTTGTTTTCCTTCTCTTCATTCCAGATCCCAGGTTTTACCCAATATTCTTTCTTTAAAAGAAAAAACAAAACACGGAAACGGCTCTTGGGAAGACGTTATTATAGCATGGTTTTGAGTTGGGCACGCTAGCTTCTTACTGACTACAAGACCCTAGGCAAGTTAATTAACCTCTCCCAGGCTGTGTTACTTTTTATGTTAAGTGAGGATAATAACAGTACTTAGCTCCTGGAGTTACTGTAAGGATTTAGTGAGGTAATGAATGTAAATTACTTAGCCTACTTCCTGCATATTTTAAGGTATCCTGAAGAGAAAAGCAAGTCCGTATTATCTGCAGTTGCCATCACTTAAAAGCTTCCATCATCTGCTCAGCATGATTTAATGCTTTGTGTCGGACCCGAAGCTTCTCTCCAGAACCCCTACTCATCTTCATCACTTCTACCTTATTTTTGCTTTGCATTTCAAGGCTTTAATCAAGATTCTACATCTCTCCCTTGAACAAACTATATCTATGGCACCCAGGTCCTCGGCAATGTCATTTGGAAAGAAAAATGGATGAAAACTAGTGTCATTTTAAGCTGTCTTAGCTCTTGGCTGTCTTGAGCCTGAAGATGTAACTAGCATGTCAAAATAGGACTTTAAAAATTA